>NC_141854.1:9170123-9355123 GCF_024713525.1 Acromyrmex echinatior
TTTAGTAGATTCGGTTTTTGAGATATAAGAAAAAACATTTTTTCTACTGCATGATTTAATTTTATCGAAATTGGAAAACAAATTAGAAATGTTGAGTGTTTTATTTTTGTCCTTTACATGACTTTATACCGATTTCACGTATTAGAGCTCAGTAATAGTCGTCTAGAATGTTTTCGTTTCGATATTCCTAATCAATTATCAATTATCAATTATCAATTTCTTTATCAATTATCAAATTCTAATGGAAACGTTTGTCTTACTCATCGTTTATCGCATTCAAATTATTAGGAAAACAATATCTTAAAAAATGCTATACTATATTTTGAAATTGATATGTTATATCTTGAAATTGATATCCTACAGCTTTTAAATTCTAACAGATTTTTTTCTGGCTGATTCGAATTCAATGCCCCAAAATATGTTAAAACAGTTATTTCCCTTTTTACACTAAAAATTATTTCAAATTTATAAACTAGTATAATTTAAGTAATTTAATAACGTAAAAATTCGTACATAGATTATTCAAGAAGTAGAACAAAGAATTAAAACAAATATTAACTATTAATACTATAATTACTCGATACAATGGTAGAGTTAAATTTATCGAGTTATTGTCAACATTCTCTCGATCGATGATTCATCATCAGTTGAATTACTCGCTGGAATGGAGCGAGTATTTCAACATCGGAATTGATTAAATCAAGATAGCTGTTTTTGATGTTGCGTTGTGAGCTCTAATGAGGAATTGGTATCCTCTTCTTTCCTTGCGTGCTTAGACATTTCTAATTCGCAGACGCACGCATTGCGTATCCCATTACGGCAACGCGAATATAGCGGATGTATCACGATACGCGAAGTCATCTCGCGTATAAAGGTAGGAATTCCAGCGACGACGATAACGGTAAGCTGGATTCTTTTTATTGTGAAACACCATCCTTCCCCCTTCCCTGCGCTTATTGTCTCGCGAAAAGCGCGCGAGAAATCGCTCGCTGATGCGTTCGCGACGCGTGCATCGCTCCGACGGCCTTCGACCGGCATCGACCGGAAATCGTCGAAACATGGAATGCGCCACGATGCAATTTTGAAGCATACCGAATTCCGCGGCGGGTTTATGGAACAGAGGGGACGTTCACGCTAGTAACGTTCGCTGCGATGCGAATATGCGATAAATGCAAAATGTTTCGCGCGTCCAGTTGCGCATACTCTTTTTCATTCTCTCTTCGTGTTTTTTACTCGTGTAGTATCGAAATAATCTGATACTATTTCAATATACTATTTCAATAATTTAAAATATCGAATTTTCGTGTATGAAGTTTGCTCAGAAATTTCGTATATATTCTCGTATAAATTATGCTTGATAGTACGAGTAATCGAATATTATTCAGAGAGCCCGGTATATTTAATAAATATAAGAATAAAATTGTGGCAGCTAGCATGTATGAATTGTAAGAGAACAATAGGAAATTTTGTGATATAAAATATGATATCAGACGGTGTGAACGTGGATTGATTTTAACGCTGTCACGTAAATAAATGGAATAGTCTATATTTTGCTCGCTATAGTACAGCGTTTATAATTTCCTTTATATATCAGTATTAAGAATTTAAATATAGTTATTATATAACTTTAATTGCTGTAAAATGTACACAACACATCTTTAAATCATATTCGATATTACAGAACTCGTCTCTTCTTCGCATCTTGAATTTAACATTTATATTGAAATTTCTCGTGTAATATTCACAATTCTGTTGTTATAACATTTTTCGCCGATATCATGGATATTTAACGCACAAATCCGTGCGATCAAATTCCATGATACTAAATATTCCAAATAATGTAATAATCCATGTATTAATCCGAATATTTTGCAAAGCGTGTTTCTCATTAAGTTATTGAACGTTATAATCTTACAAAACATATTTAGATGGAATTGCATCGTGAACGCGATGTAACGCGACCTTCAAATAATAAGCATAACTATATACGAACGTGTTGCGAACGCAACTCCTTTCTAATCCGTCTACGATCATATCACTCGGATGGTTCAACGGTATCGTGTATTACGCGCATTATTGATTTTGTTCTCGTTATTTGAACGATCTACAAAGTGAAAGACATGAGAGAGAATCTTGGTGTATTTATCTCGAATGTCCTTTTTCTTCCGACCTTTCGTAATGTGCAGTGTCTCTTCGGAAAACATCAAGGATGAAAACTCCCACTCGCTGTGACTTTGACTTTGACCGAGAATTCTAATGTCTCAGACGTTGGGCGTCCATTTGAGGAGAAAACGCGTCGCCGGAACGTCTTGAATGGAGGAGAGTAAATCAAAGCCTCGTTGCCTTTTCGAAATGCTGTATACCATGTTATATACGCCGATCTGAGAGACGGGACGTGAAAGAGGATTTTACTTGATTGGCAGGAAATTCCCGCTTTTGGGAATTCTGCTATTCACGCAAGACCATTTAGATGAAGCGATATTACCGCATAACGGCATTACAGCAAATCCTGTTTCGTATTTTATCAAATTTCACAAAAAAAGTCATAATAATAATCTAGTATTATCGACATACAATTATACAATTAATTACATTATTAATCTACACATATATATGTATATATATATATATATATATATATATATATATATATATATATATATGTGCGTGTGTACTGAAAAAAATTTTGATCATTTTTGGTTCGATAAATGATCGTTAATCAATGTCCAACTTAATGTAATTAATTCATTAATTATACAATAATTGAATTTATTTATATACTTATATATTCATTCTTGCAATGAATTTCTAGTAATGGTTTTATAACTTAAATCATTATGAGAATTCATTAGACCAATTTTCATTATTTTTTCGTAATTCAATGAATAAGATATAATGAATTCATAAGATATGAATTTTTAGACCGATGAGAATAAGCTAAAAACCTAATTAAATGAGAGAAATCCTATATACGGTCGAAGTGAATCTTAGAGTGCTTAAATACATATTTCTTGTATAAACATTTATATACATTCTGATTCTGCACACCGCGCGCCGAAACTTTATTCAGTTTGAAAAAAATTCATTCATGAAAAAAATCAGAATAATAATATGTGATATTACTTATTAAATTGTATAAACAGTAATAATTTAATAATTAATAATTTTTTATGCTAATAAGCATCTTTTACAATAATATCAATTGTCATATGTTAATGAAAATCTAAAAATTGCTAATAATTTATATATATATACATATATTTTAAACATCTTTGATTCGGAAGCGCTTGTTTAATGCATACCGATCAGTTGCATCTTTTTTTTATTCGCGTTGTATCTTTCAATCTCTTAACATTGTCGCATTTCTTCGTTCATCGAGTGACTCGAGGAACCTACTCGTTTTTTGGTCCATCGCACGAGGAAGCTATATCCATAATCTCCTCCGGACCAGCGGCGACACTGCTGAAAGAAACCGTCGCCATGATATCTTCGGGATGAATGACGGCAAAAACCAATGCGCCCTTCTGCATCACGAAAAGTCACATTAACTTTTGTTCTCAAAACAATGAAGCATGTTGGAGATTGTGTGTTCCCTTCGTTTATAGAATCTTTCTTTCATTGAAGAAAAGATATTTATGGCTACCAGACATCTGTTAGATAGATATGAGGACTTTCTTTAAATTCTAGTAAGAGTCATAAGGTACGGTATTCTTACAAAGGCTTAATTTTTAAGATTTCAAAATTTATGATGTATAATATTCAAATTTTAGCTTTGACTTAAAAAAATTGAAATTTATTTAATTTGATAAACAAACTACAGGAAATTTTATTTGTAAAGAAAATGAACAAATTAATAGAAAAATAGATGATAAACGCAGTTTAAAAGATAAAGATTTTCAAATAGATTTTTCGATATATTGTTTACATTTTTATTCTCTTTCTCTCTCTCTCTCTCTCTCTCTCTCTCTCTCAATATATTTTAAATATAAATTTTAAAGTGTGTTAAGACCACAAATGTGTATACATAACTGACTTAAAGATCTAAGCTAGAATTTTAATGTTTAAAAAATATTTTCGATGTGAATTTATGTATCTGTTCTGTAAACTGCATTCCGAAATCATTTTCATTCTTGAGAAACGTAATCATAAATTAAATTGAGGTAGTAATATCACAAATTCAAACAAACAAGCAATTTAATAATATTGATGCTAACAAGTATCTTTTAAAAGTAATAAATTTTTTTCAGACTTTCTTTTATACATAATTTATTATATTAACATTATTCTGCCAATTTGAGATTGAACTTAACTTGTGCGAATTATAAATCTATTTATGTTCTATTTTTTAAATATCAACGAAAAACAATTAAGTTCGAACGGTAGTTGCAATTTTTGATAAGCCCTTAAAACAGATTCTGTGGAGTATAATGTAACGTCCTGCATCACACATATGCCATTAACAATGAATTCTTTATAATTATTGTACTGTTACGTCTTATGAAAAATATAGAAACACAGAACAAACGCGCAATGCACTGCGTAAATAAGCGAATCACTGTTTCGTCTTTTCTCAAGCGTGACTGATGATGTAAGTGTACTTGCGACTTAAAAGTGTGGAAAGCTGGTTTTATGACTAATAGTGATGTCATAGTTGGAAAACACAAGATTTGTTCCTAATCCAATGATAGATTCGGGAGGAGGATTACTTTTACCAATCAGTAAGACTAATATTTATTCATAGATACTTCTTGAAATTGAATCTTTTGTTTTCTTCGAACTTTGTTCAAGAAAGAAGGAGAGAGAGAGAGAGAGAGAGAGAGAAACATTATTTATTAAGCGCCCTAGGATACTTCCCTTGAAGTACTAAAAACATATTGTCATATAGTATAATAAGAATTGTGAATAAATCATAATGAAATTGCATAGCACAGCCAGAGAAATCGGAAGTATAATAGAAATAATATAAACGGAATATAAAAAATAAAAGATAAAAAAATATAAATAAAAAAGAAGAAATAAATGAGACGAGAGAGAGAGAAGCATATAAGATCTGAAAACTCGGTAATCTTTATTTTGCTTTTATCTATTGTAAGACAAGATATCTTTTGCCTAATTCCAGAGAATGCGCACTGAATACATACTGAGTTCAATATCAGTTAAGGTCTTTTAATGGTATTTATGACAATTATCTTTAGATCACTCGTCATATCAACGAATGTATGAAATAAAAAAGTAGTCAATTTTTTATACTGTTTTAGTTTAATTCTATTAAATATAAATTAAAAGGAGTTAATTTTAAATTAAATATTTTATTAAATATAAAATAATGAAAGTATAATAAAAATATATATACACAATTTATTTCATCAAAATAATTCTTTATATCAGGCATATCATTATTAAAATTTATTTAAAAAATTATAATAAAAAAATATTTAATTAATAATAAATTAATTAATATAAAATTATAATTTATTATAATAAATATTAAATGAATAATTTACAATAAATATTATTAATGTATAATATAAAAAATATATTATATTAAAATTAATAAATAAGAGAGATTTTAGTTTTCTATGTTTAGAGTATGAGTCTAAAAGCTTAAATTTTAGCTTAGCTATTTTATTTATAAAATATAATTAAAAAATAAAAAAATATATAATATATAAATATATATAGATAATAATATAGAGTAAAAAAATGAAACATAGGAAATAAGAAATAAGATAATTATAAATTATAATAATATAATATTATATATTATATGTATATACATAAATATTAATAAATATAAATTAAGTTAAAAAAAATAAAAAATAATTAGTGAACTTTAGTTAACACCAAATAAATCCGTAATTAGGCATTTCGTATTTTATTTGCTACATAAACGTCATCGTATTGAGAAAGTTTCGTTAATGATGAATGACATAAGGAATCGTTGTGTACTTTCTTGTCGAATGTACTCGGTTATAAATAGATAGGGAGAATCACTCGCAAAAAGTCAATGAGTCTCGCATTATTCTCTCTCATTCTCTCTGCGCGAATATACTTTCTCTCTTTTCTTTTCTCCTTTCTCTTTGCTTCATGTGCATGTTTACGCGTACGCACACTGTGCCCTCACACGTCGCTTCAATGTGGCAAACCGTGCTTTGGTTCCCCGATATCCATATGCGGCTAATGGCAACGGCAGAATCTCTTTTTGCACGGTAGTCTGTATCGATAGCGTAGTGCATTCGCCTCTTTATGCGAGATGTGTTTTAGCAGGGATTTTTTTCATTAACCGCCTTTACGTATCTCGCGAAATACGAGACGGTTTGGGACGCAATATTTGCCTGTTGCATATGGAATGTCTCATTTCCGGAGTTTGAATTTCGTAAAAAGCTTTTCGCATACCGAGATAGATTATTTATTTTACTCGAGTATATATTTTTTTCCGTCGAAGAGGTTCCTTAAGAAGTCTCTTTCGATAAAATGCCAAGAAATATAATTTGAATTGAAACAAAGTATATCTCAATAATTGAAATTGAAAACAAACATTTTATTTCATACTGTAATATTCTGTTTGGAAAATTACATATACATATATATCTTTTAGCAAGTATTTTAATCATCGAATTTCTTCAATTCACTGTGTTATTATATATTATTACTAAAACGTTTAATGCTCAGTATGCGTAACTTTCTTCGTATCCAATATATTCAGTACATCAGCGTTAAAAAGATAAAACAATTTTCTCATTCGAAAATTGTTTTCTAACGTTTCACAATTAAAATATATATATATGTTCACTTAAAAGGAAAATATTGTATAATTTTCAAACTTTAATAGCGCGTTTAATAGCGAAATTACACGGAATCAAGCTTATTACCAGTTATCCTTGTACGAAAGGCTATATTATAGTGATCGTTGGAATTTAATGCTCCGTTCTTGGTTCTTGCGCATCTTTATGAATGCCCTTTTCGGGGTGCCTCGTAAAGCTTCCCGTTTTTGTGCCGTCGTTCACAAACTCGCACGACGCCGCGACCGTTTTGTCTCGGTCCGCACAACAAATCGCGACGCACCGTTTTTATTTGCGGAGGACGCGCGCAGTGATTAAAGAGCGGCGCGATAGTGGCAGGAAATAATCCCTTTGTATAAAAAGAGGACGAGTTCGCGTACATTGTACGCTGCGCTGTACATTGTACGTTGTACGCAGTACGTGGGTGCAAAGTAATTACGAAAAAGACGCAATCTGGAACGTGTAAGGGAACGCACGCTTTTTTTATCGCGTTCCATGCAAGTTTCAGGCGCGAGATGCCGGTCCGATTAAATCAGAAAGAAAAAAAGAGGGAGAACGAGCAAGCATTGATAAAGTATACAAATGGTTAAAAGAAACGGTGGAAAAACGTTAGATAGAAGGATTAACTCTCATATCTCGCATGAATTAATTTAGATTAGTTGAATATTAACACGGACTCCCAAAGGGTGTACTTGAATTATTGGCAGACACACAAATGTTTTGGTTTTAACGCACGGAGAGAATTTTCTTTTAAAATTCACCCTGAAAATATGATGGTTGTGGTACAGTACGATATTTCACAGATTTTTATCGTGCATTTCAGTAAAATTAATCAAACTTATTTCATATTTTATTGTAGTTTTATTAATGAATGAGAGAAATTTACATAAAATTCTTTGAATAATACAATGTTGTCCCAGAACTACCATATTTTCAGGGTAAATTCTAAGAAAAAATTTTTTCCGTGCGGAGTTACTGTCTATTTATACAAAATATAAAATAGACAAACTAAATTCAAGAACTTATTAAAGTAATAGATACTCTTTATTCAATCGTATTCTTTATTTTTAAATGAAGACAAGCTTAACTAGCTTCGAATGCAATTATCTGTACGTATCACTATCTACTTTGCATCAATGCATGTTAATTGATCGCGATTGCGATTTCATCCGTCAGCTTCGCGTAATTGGTAGCAGTAAATCCGCACATTGGTTATCTCGAGATGAACGAGCCGTAGAACATCCATCACATTTGCAGAACGACAAAGCTCTACTAATCAGATTGTCGACGGGGCATCATATCACGTTGAGACTTCATCGAGAACAAAAAGAAGGGAGAAAGATAAGGATCTCCATGACGCTATGGGACTATATCAAAGTTTCCTTTCTCTTTCCCTGTTCTTTCTCTCTCTCTCCCCTCTCCCCTCTCCTCCTTTCCCTCATCATTGCGCCTCATTTCTTCCGACGACGACGTGATACGTCCCAGTCACGTAACCCTAAATTGCTCAATTATTTTCCAATCGTTGTCGCAACCGATCACATTTGCAGGGGTCCCGGAAACATCCGTATTGACTCGGGAAGTCGGAACCTACGCCAGACATTACATGGTCTGGCATCTTCACGAAGCCTGCCGTGGATCCAACCGGAAAATACGCGCGACTGCTCTCTTCGAGAGTTTCTGCAATAGACAATCCTCCTCGAGAGATATTACAATACAATCTTTGTTCCATGGGTACAATCTCGTTTGTCTCCTGTTTTGTTTATTAACTCTCGTCGAGAGTTACAGAAGAAAAGCGTGTACCTTTAGGCAAAATAGGTAGATAGCTTCATGTTGTTACAATTTTCTTCTGTTCTTCAATTCTGCAGTTCTTGGCTGTTCTTCTTTCACCCGTTTTCAGACTGCCGTATTTTCACAAATGATTGTCGAATACACTTTCAAGATTTGTACACGTATAAATGTATACATATTAATATCGCGCTGTGCGCGCGCGGTTTGTGTGACGTGTTTACATTCCTTCAGACAATTTATCCGAGTGCGAGATAAGTAGCCTCGGATCCGGGATCCTGAACATTAAATTGCGAATACTTGGCAGAGGATTTTCCGGAATGCTTGATTTAGGCGCGGGTCGTCAAGGGAGACATTATGCGGCGCGCCGTAGGACTGGTTTTTCACGGTACGTTAGACCGAAATGGAAATAAATAACAAGCGGCGGCAACGGTAGCGACGATTACTGCCGCAAGTCCGGGCAATCAGTTTTTCCAGGTTTTCCAGCCGCTGCTTCGTGGAACATCGCCGCCGTGGTGGAAAAGCAAAGTGTACATAGACGGAGGAATCACCGTGTCGCGCACGCCGGAGGGAAGAATTATTTCTCTTCATTCCATCGCTTCCTAACCTCGTTACGAAATGAAAAGAAAGCTCTCGTCGTGTTCAAGTTCGGCCGGTGACCGGAATTACACCGACGGGGGGACAAATTCGAAATCGTTTTTGTCCCTCCTTCCTTCCCTCTTTCTTTCTATCTCTTTTGCTTTCTCTTCCTCTCATCGTGTACTTTTTTGTATCCTCGATTTGTACTCGCACATGTTTTCTCTGTTTCTTTGTTTATGAAGTTTACTTTTCTTATTTATATTTTTATTTTATGTACAAGATGTAACTTGAAAAGCGCCCACGTACCACATAGCACTATTCCTTATCAGAAACTGGGTCTAAAATTTATGAACCATTTTGCAATTTTCGCAATAATTAATGAGATAAGATTAATTTCTAAAGATTAATAAACAGGTAAAATCAACGTTTAAGATATTTTTCAGTGTTCTTTATGAAATATCTGAAAGATGAACTCTTAAAAACTTCTTAAAGTTGTCTTGTGCATCAATTTTAGACATCCTATTCATTAGATAACTGAAAAAAAATTACGAAAATAAAAAACAGCGCTATATGGTTTGTGGACGCTTTTTAAGTTACACCCTGTGTATATATGTTTTTTATTAATTTTTATTTTTCCCTTTTTTTACATTTATATTTTTTTCTTATAAACTGCGTTTCTTCCTCTTTAATTATTAGCTTATTTTTGTACATATTCTTTTTGCGATTCCCACTTTGCTTTTACAATTGTTCATCACAAGTTCATTCTTAGAAAACTTGTCCTAGGACACCAATAAATGCACTCTCTATCTTTCTTATTTTTTTATCCATCCACGCGCCGTCCTCATCGCACAAAACAGGGTTGAGGATGGTGAGTCGGGAAAAACGCGGTTGCACACCCCATTCTGTGCGGTAACTTCTCTCTCCGCGTATTTCCGATTCGTCCCGCCGTATGGCGATATCACCTAACGAAGCGTTTTCTCGCGTCGTCGTAGTGCGCCAACTATATCGAGTAACTCTATCGCATCGCGATATAGAAAATCGATCCGTCGCGCGGAAGCTCGCGGGATTTATGTGACTTCGTCGCTTTAGCCGATAGTTTATCTATCTGCAAGCTGTTTCGAAAACAAATACGATATTTATATATATATTTGGTTTATTGTTTATAAAAGGTTAACATGTGTGTATATCGAAAATTTTATTCCGTTCTAGATTTATCTACCGTTCTATATTATATATTGATACAATATCATGGGATATTTTGATTTTTCATTGGAACTTGGTTCTCAAATGCATTCATAAAGCAAACTTTTGTTCTGATATTGACTTGAAGATAATTATTTGGCTTAAACATTCTTCCCTCGATGATAAACGCGCTTGTCTCGACTTCGGAACGTCGTCTCGCTTGAGAATTTAATATTCAAAAATTCAATATTGTATGGTTAAACCCATCTATAGAGACTACGGATTCTACGGTACATAACGGGGTGCGTACTCCCGGATATTGCTTGATATTAGAAAAAACAGACTGCCAAGGACAACGGAAACGATCCGTCGCCGCCGGTGGATTCGCGAGAGTGGTCGACGTCAATTTCGTCCTTACTTATGTTGCGACGTGAAAGTTGAAAAAGGCGTCTCTCTTCTTTTCCATCATGTGCATGCACGCACGCACGCACGCACGCACGCACGCACGCACGCATGCACACACACCCTTTCGCATCCCTCCAATAAGTTCAGAGGGATGATGAAGCGCCGAGAATCTAAGCGAAAAAACCTGGCTGTGCTCGCTCATTTCTTTCGCTGACTCCGGCGTGCAAATATAGGCACACATACGTCGATTGCGAGTTGGTATGGAAAAAGAGAGACGAAAAGGCAACCACAGTCTACGTATAGGGTGGTTTGGTAATTGCCAGCGAGAAATAAGTGATACTTCTTGTTGCAGAGTAAATCGATTTTTGCAAAAATCATTATCTCCCATTAATGACTATATTTTTAGGATATCTGTGATTACAATTCGTATGTTTATCTTCGAATCTAAATGATGCCTTTTTTATCGATAAATAACGAAAATTAAACAGGGTAAATCATTTGATAGAAACGAAATTATAGTTGACTAATACATTTTCATTTATCCGAATACGTATTCATTTACGAATAATATCATTTTTACCTGATTTCTATTTAGCTATCTTACGAATAAAATATTCAAAAGATCTGTTTTCTTTTCAAACTTTGGTCGTAATGTAATGAAAAATATTAATTAATCTAAGTGTAGAACTAATTAATCTTGAAAATTTTAATTTCAAAACCGACATTTGTCTCAGAGAAAAAGAGAGATATCACATATCAAACTTTAATTGCAGAGTTTAACATGAAAAAAACTTTAAAAGAACATCTCGTTGCAATTCAACTTATTATACATGAAAGAAGTTTTGAGATATCTCGCGCCGAGATAATTTCCTTGTCTCCTGATTTCTTTCAGTTAATACTGTCATATTGGACAAAGATCCTCGGACGAACGCTACAAATTTCTTTTCAGCGCAATTTAATTTCATCGATGATATTTTTCTGCGCTATAGCACTTTTGCAACATTTTTCCCAGGAGCTCATCTAATTATGAAAGCACCCCTAATACGTTGGCCGTTTGGAAAGCACCCATTTTATACTAAGACGAACCCGACGGAGTTTTCGAAAACTCGCGCTGAAACAACGATACCGAGGAAGAAGCGTCGCGACGCCGCTTGGTACGTCGGCGGACGTAGTCCAGACAATCGGTAACATCCATTCTCGACCGCGTTTCTTTTCTCTTTCCATCTCTTTCCTCCCTCTGCCTGGTCTTTACTTCTAGTCGTTTGCGCGTGTTTATGTCGAGTTTTTTATCCCTCCACTTCCAAAGTGGGCGGTGTTGTCCGTTTTTTCGTATTTATCCTTGTTTGTCCGTTCCGCTATGCGTAGGACATTGAAACACAGCAAGAAGATGGAAACGTCCGTTCGAGGTTTTTCCTTCTACGAACGATATCCGAGTCTCTTATAAAGATGGCCAGATTTTTACGTTGCAAAAAGGGACGATGTTTTCTCAGTTTTCCTCGACAAATACTTCTTGTTTTTTTCAAAGGAGAAAAGGAATGTTTTCCGATCGCTTAACACAAAATGAACAGGAATGTACAAGTAGCATTGCGCACGACTCAATTGGGATAGAATGTGCACGGATAAAGTTAGATTAAATGTAACTTTTTCCATTTGATTAAATGAACAAAATCAAAAATACCGGCCAACGTGCTCCATCCTTATATTTATAACTGTTGCGTTTAATTTAATTTAATTTAATTTAGTTTAGTTTATTGCAAAGCTACATATTAACAAAGTAATAGACATAAAGTATGATACACTATAGATTAATATAAACATAAGTTAATAACGCGTCACTAAAAAAACATTTGCTTACGTAGCTGATTATAGTATAAAAGAGATGAAAGAAGAGATTGGTTGCTGCAGCAAATTAGATGATAAAATATGGCACAGCATTTTTAATTGGCTGCAGCAGTCAATTTTTGATTGCGTTAGTGCCTATTCGCAGTGTCAGTATAGGATTTCGATAAGGTAATACAACAAAAAATTGGCTGCTACAACCAATTAAAAATGCTATGCCATATTCAATCAATCTTTTCTTTCAGTATAGTTCCTCGAGCTGACTATGGATGTGTAGCGTGTCGATGATTACAGCAATTAAAGTACAAACTTATGTCGCCATGTGCACAAAGGTTTCTATAGTGATTTTACAATTGGAAACTCAGTGGTGGAAATATGATGACAATATGATGACAATATGATGACAATGTGTTGATAAAATGGTGACAAATTTGGAAAGGCTCTTAGAGAATGTACGCGAAAAGACCTAAAATTCGTAAATCTGTTTCTTGTGACACCTATCTTTTTCTTTATCCTACTTTTTCGCAACGTCTACTTGAGTCACCTACCTATTTTTGCCTTGGTGCTTTTCTTGCCGGCTACGAGTTAGAATCCCTTCCTGATTGACGTAAAATCGTGATAAAACGTAAAAAGGTGAAGAGGGCGCGAAGCCTACTTCTTCCAGACGTCCTATCAATCTTTCGAAATCCTCACATCTTTGAGCTTCAAACTTCCAACGTATCTTTTTTTAACATTTCCGAGATCCACTTTTCTCCCCATCTAATCCTTAATTGATGATTTTCAATCTAATATCTCATTTCTAATCGCTTTAATATGTCCACTTCGAGTGTTTGCGCGCGATGATAAGCCCTGAGCTCTCGCGATGTCGTTTTTATAGTGTTCAAGAAGATTCCCATCCAATATTCACACTAATGATTAACAGCATCTAAATATATTCGCAATAAGTATCGTTATTATTACAGAATGAAAATTTGCGCTGTGAAAAACGATGAGACGGTTGAATGTTGCAGCTCGATATGAAGATCGGCGCCGCAATGATACTTGAAAGATTCTCTAGAAAATTTTGCAATCTTCTTAATCACGAAGGATGAACGAAATGATGGTATCGCGGGAACAATCTTGCGACGTGCATATTCGTACAATCATAGTAATGACGATAGTAGTCATAAATTGTCGTTGACCGTGAGACAGTGGCCAGCACGTTTACGATTATGACGATAATAAATTGGCGAACGACGACTCGGAAGACCTATACCTTGTCATTATTGCTGCACTTATAGTAGCGCTCCCTCGACAGTCGATTATCGCATCTAGTTTACTTTAGTCACTCTGTAAGTTGATATCTTGCGAAGTGATATTCTCGGATTTAAATAAGCGAGAGAGAGAGAGAGAGAGCTGTTCTCTCCGATTCGTTTATTTTCTTCGTCCGTTTATTTTCTTTCGGTGGTGCTCTTAATTTTTCAAAAAGAAGTAGGTCATTTCTCACGATCTAAATAGGTAACCTATATAATGTTACGCTGATAAAATCTATCTCTAAATTAAAATCAACGAAAGGTACTTTTAACATGAAAAATACAGTGATATATAACGTTTTACGAATTATTGGATAAAGTAATGTAAATATTTGCGAGTATTTAGTGTGCTGTTTATTTTTCGAAATGTAAATGGCACATATAAACGAGTTCATTTACTCAGTCATAAACGTGAATAAAATAAATTGAATAAAATTAGATGACTGTATGGAAGACACACACACACATATATATATATGTATATATATATATATATAATTGTCCGAGCGAGTTATTTCGTCGCGCACGTGACTTTAAAGTATGCGCAAATGAAATACCCGTAACATGATGTTCAGTTTCATTTTGAATGATTTGCAAACTTAATGAAATCCATCCGCCACATGTTGAAATATACTAATATTAATAACATTCTCTCGCAACACGCGCGGGTACAGCTGTACCCGGAAATGGAGAGCTTGCGACTGCGGCGCGGACACGAAACATTTTTCGCAGCAATATGTCCGATTAAACTCACATGGCAGTGTCGCCGCAATAATTCACCGTGGCCTCGCGTTTCCTCCCCCGTCGCCGCTTTTTTCCACCGTTTTCCCGCCGCTCTTTTTCGGCAATGTTTTTTAAGGCCCGTGGCGTGGCTAATAGGAAAAGATTGTGTCTCGCTAGGGTGGCTACCCCCCCCCCCCCCCGACGTCGTTTTCGCGCTCGATTTATCATCGTGACGTTGCGCAAGGTCTTGCTCCGCGAGAGGAAAATTCTCTCTCCATCTTTGCGCCGCTTCCTGCCACAATAAGTTTCAACCGAGCTTTCATCCCGTGAAATTAAGGCAACTCGCGCAGTTTGGTATCTCACGACCCATATCGCGATTAAGAACTTGCACGTCATTCTGCTTTCAACAAATTCGTCGGCTCGACGATGATTCGGTTTACCATGACGATGACCTCCGTCGTGTCTAAAAGCTTAGCTGGCGATATTTGTTCCCCCCTGGATAGTCATAAATATTTATCGCTAATAAGAGATAGGATATTCTCTACCGTTGTCGCATTTATAAATGCAACGAAACTCTACAGAGTGTCTACCGAAGTAACGTCTGAAATATGTTGTATAAACAAATAATTAACGTTTTCGTTATTATTATAATTGTACAGTTATTATTATAATAAAATGATATACATTCTTTTTTCTCTTTCTCTCACATTTACGTACGAGATCTAATTGTCTCGAATGATTATAATTTTATAATTTATAAAATTACGTGGAAAGAACGATTCTGTTGAAGTATCCAAAAATTTAATTATAAATGTAGACCTAAAAAATGATTTTGTAAGAATCTTAAGTAATGGTTTACAAAATGTTTTAATTTATTAGCACAATTTTCAATCAATTTTAACGTTCTACAAAATTATTTTGATGACCCAAATAAAATTATTTTCAGATGTGTATATAACTGTATTTTTAGATACTTCAGATACTTCAGATTCTTTCTTTGTGGAATCCTGACTCGCTGACTGACGCGATTCTCCGAAATGAACAGATTGGTTCTTTGCACGCGCACAATTTTCGAGAGGAGAGATTACCCTTCCTTTTGAAGGGCGAGCACTTCAATTATCCGTCATACAGAACGAAGTGCGACGCAACGCAGTTGAACTGCGGATGAGAGATTCTAGTTCGGTGGGATTCGGGGCTGCGTTACATTCTCAAGTATCAGTCCACGTCATGTCTCCTGCTCTCTCGTCTCGTCACTCTCCGTTCTCGGCAGCGGATCGAGAAATTTGAAATAAAAAGCGGGAGAAACCGCACGGTGGACCCTTGGCGAAATTTATTCACCGCGTCGGAACTGAAGTTAGCGACCCGCGGTAGCCGGTGCGGCACTTGCAACAGCATTACGGCTACGAGAAATAGTATCGTCCCTGATCCGCCGTCAGAACGTATAATATCCCGTTTAATGCATATTCAGCGACCGCGCGACCGCGCACACGCAAGGGTAACCGCCGGCGGAAAATCTAGGAGTATGGAGTAAGCTCGGTAATTTCGTACTTTCACTTCGACGCATACTTATCTATAATCTCTCTCTCTCTCTCTCTCTCTCTCTCTTCGTAGTAACCGGTAGACCACGAGACTTATTCCGCTTTCCGATAAGTCGTTTTAAACTGGACTCCGGCCTAAGCGCAAGATAATCCCGTATAGAATTTTCGTAATTTCAGGCAAATTGTCATATGATAAGCAGTAAATTTGCCTAGTTTCATAATTGCTTACCTACATACGAAAGGAAAAAATATTACGTCTACATGGTCGCTGTTTAAGAAATCTGTATAGCCGATTTTAATTTTGATTTATCTAGTTCTTTTAGTTCTTTTTTCTAATTGAACTAAAATCAAAGTTAATCGTGAAACTATTATTGTATAATTCTTTCGAAATTCCTGATATTTAATTTATAACATTATGGAATCCTTGATAATGATCTGTAATAATTGGATTAGAACGTGCGAGAGTCACAATGAATTATGAGCACCGCGTAATTAATTAATACTTATTACTGATTGATTAATAATTATCATAATTAATACATTCATATTTATATATATATATATATATATATATATATATATATATATATATATGAAATACTCATTTTAGAGAGATAATCAAATTGTATAATTTAATCGGTAAATATCATTTTAGTAGGATTTTAGACGTAATAATTCACGTTAATGACCAACGTAATAACACATGTTGTTAATTATTACGGAGAAATTAAAAAAGAAACGAGATCGAAAGCGTTTAAAATCTAATTCCATTTTACAATTCTAACGGCTCGAAAGTTTTTTCCCGTAACACGTATCGCATAAGTACAATATTTTCGAACGGAGCGAAATACATCGTGCATAACCGCGCTTTTGGCAGCGACGTAACAAAAAGACATGCACGGTCGCGATCGATATTTAATATTTGTCCTCGCCGCGTGGCCAGCGACGCGGTTTTTCTCCCTTTCCGGCACGCGCAGTTCAAATTTACTTGGGGAATTTCGCACAGCGATTTTATTACGAGGAAAGTTTATCCGCGGGAGAGAAACCGGTATTCTCTCTTTCCCTTCGCGAAACTCCCTTTCTTCCCTTCTCCGCGCGAAAGCGCGCCGCTTGACGCGCCGCCGCGCCTCGCCGTAAAAAGAGTCGCTTTTATGCGGCGCGCAAAAGTCTCGGGCGAGGAGCCGAGAAGCCGCGCGGTTTTATCGCTGAAAAGCACGTCGGAACTCTTCTTGGCACGAGATCCAACCGGCACACGGACGAGACTTTTCCTTTTCTTTTTCTTTTTTTTTTTTTTTTGCAACACGCGCTTGGATAGCTCCGGACTTTCCCTTTCTCTCCTCTTCCGGTCTCCTCGCCGCTCTTTGCAGCTCGTCTTCTCCTCCACGTTCTTCTCCGCCTCGTTTCGACCGTGATGCACTTCCTCGCGGTTTTATTTACGTGTTTTCGGCCGAGCACGAGTGTCCTCGAGTCGCCGTGAGAGCACTCGCTCGTATACTTATCCTTCTCCCGGCTCGTAAAGGAAACCTCCGTTGAGAATCATTGCGCTCCTCGTCGTGCCGATCTGATGGGATGCGTCCGGCGTGGCGTAACGTTAAAGTAATGGAATTACGCTGGATTTTTCTTTTTCCGTCGCGGACAAGCGAAACGACGCCGACGTATTTATATGGAGACGGCTCTTACGGAATGTTTACGAAGAACAGTGGAATCTCTGTTTCTGTGGGAAACAAATTGGCAGCCAGCTCTTCTTGAAATAGATTGATTTTGGGTCTTTGTCGCTTTCTCACTGAACAAATCGTCGAAACTTGGAAGCTAAAAAGAAGCCGAAGAAATATCCTTTGCCGCTAAAATTAAAAGAATTGTTAAGAGAAATATAAGATTAACAAATTTTAAAAAATGTTAAAGATAACACTGCTATTTATATATGTATAAAGTATTGGAGTGGCCAAAAATATTTCTCGTTCTTGGTAGTTGGTGTCATTAACGTCGCTTTAGGTGTAAACACTTTCTTTTGTTTTAGTAAATTTATAATCTAACAGTTTAGCGATAACGCGCTTTGTAACAAAAAATATCAAGATTATTAGAATTTTAAATGGCTTTAAAAATGGAAGACCAAAAGATAGTTTTGCTATATTATACTATACATTACTATAAATATAAAATTGTGCAAATTAAAAAAAATATGTGCAATGTCTGATGAAGATTTTGGTTTGCAAAGTTCTGCGAAAATTTCTTCGTTGAAGACAAATCAAGTTCTGGCCAAGTACAATGGATAGTCTAATTAAGGCCTTTGATTGAAAATAATCCGCATCGAATCATTCGAGATATCGCAAAAGAGAGCTCAGAATATCTAAAGTCGAGTGTGGAAAATCACTTACAAATAAAAACCGAGAAAACTTTTTGGCCAACCCAATATAGTGAATTAATTAAATAATAATATTAATTGAGTAAATTTTAACCCCATTGAAGAGACAGATACTTGTGAAAACGCTTAAATTCAAATTCTCTCACGAGAGAAGATCAATGTAATTGCAGGATGTAAATTATATAATAAATAAATATATCGATATATTACGTTACAAATATATCATAATGATTAGCTTATTGCACGTTTTGTTTCGTCAGTTAATCGATACACGTTTATTTTCTAAATACTAAACGTCGATAATGCTGTAATAACGAAATATCACTATTGTTTTGCCAAATTCGAAATGTGCAATATTGGCCTGAAGCTGCACACTATTCGCATAACCGGAAACATTAACGGCAAGGCAGCGAGTGGAGCTGGGCTGCTCCGCACTCTTGGCCCGAAACTTGAACGTCAAGGATGGGAATCGCGTGTCGACGACGAGGAAATTGAAATCCATAAGGTATAAATGGTGAAGTCGGAGGTTCGAGAGGTTTAACCGGCATTACCATTTCCCTTCGTCCCCACCTTATTATTTCCTTTTCGCGCGATTTCGTGCATTCGCGCTGCGAGCTGCGAGCTGCGAGCTGTGCTACGTGCCTGGAATACCGCGGACGTCCGCGACGCCGCGATCGTCTCCGGAGACGAAAAAGAGATACGCCAGGTGTAGCTACGTGCCGAAGCCCTGCGGCTATGGTGAAGCGCCATATGGTCTTCCCATCAGCAGTGACGTATCACGTTTCATCCTGGCCACCGTCTATGAGTTCTTTGTCTGTCATTCTACGTTCCCTACTTAACACATTGATGGTCGGGTGAAATTTGTAACGTGTCCCGTGACATTTATTGTAGGGCCTGTCGAGCCGCTTTTTCTCTCATAAATCCTTTGACTGAATTCAGAACGCCATGATCAAAGAACGCAATGATCAAAGGAAAAAAATAAAGGGAAAGAGATACAATATTGTTGGTATACGTGAATTTAATTAAGTGTAAAATAATATTATACATTTCTAAATTAAATTTCATGCCATATATCGAATTTAATCGCGCCATTTCCATGAGATGATAAAAATTGAATTTCAACAACAAAATCTAGATATAATTTATTATGGTAATTTGTAACAATATTATTGTAATCCGCAACACGTTGTATTCGGACAATTTTTTTGCAATTTGCCATCGCAATTGCACTGGCGAATTCAAGGAAAGGTGATAACAGCTATACAGTCTCTTTTTTTAAAAAATATTTATACAAAATGTTATATATATATTTTTAATATTTATGAAATGTTTAATCACAATTTTGATTTTGAAAATATTCTTTAATTTAAGAAATTCTTAAATAATAGATATAAAAAATATACATACATTCCATTATATTATTCTTTTTTTATGTTGACATAGTTTCAAATAAAACATTTTACGAATTATACATTTAAATAATACTTTTTCAATGTAATACCACTAATAATACAAGCACATTTTATCTTTTCACATTTAATTTAAAAAAGAATTTTTCTTATGGTGCGCCAATCGCCGCCTTTCACAAATTTCTGGCTCCGCCAGTGTGCAATTGAGAATGTTCTTCGTTTGTATGTCGATCAAGTCGTAAGTAGTTCCGAATAGTCGCAAACATGCCGTACGCGTACTCTCAAGGTGGTTTTAGATACGATAAGTGCGACGATGAGCATAGGCGTGGGCTTTTCTACGTCGATTAAGCTCTCTTCATGAGAAGGCGTGGCACGTTAAACGCTCTTCTTTATTCGTACGAAAAGGGAAGTTCGCATGGAAGTTTAAATTGTAGCAAGTGCTACGGACTCCAAGATGTGCTGTCGTCGTCGTGCACAACGATAAAAAAAACAAAGAGGAAAAATGGAAAATATGTACGGCGATGATGTGTGAATTTTAGAGCTTGGAGATAGTTTCGGATTGATTCTGCCTACAGAACCGGCCGATGCAAAACTCGTGTTCCGATGTATACGCGCCTCGAGCCTGTAATCGTTCCTCTGCTGTTGGAACTCGCGCGTCGTAAATATCACGCGTTACTGCTCCGCGTCGGATCGGATGCATAAACGCTCGCATAATTGCCTCCAGAATTGTTACCGTCGCGGCCGGAACGGTGAAAATGTACACCGTTGCTTGCTTGATCGGTCGTTCAATTGGGAAAACAATAGGATTGACACGCGGCAAACGGCTTTAAATAGGATCGCGATCACGGCTGCGTTTCATGCTAGATTCGAGGTAGATGTGTGGTATATATCGAATATATTCATTATGAAAGTCACTTTATTTCATTAGAATAAAACAAATCTGTTTTTTTTCCTAACTAGTAAAAAAGATTAGTAAATAATGATTTAATCCGGAAAATCGAAGATACGAAATATCTTGATTATTGTCTCGATATTAAAATTACAAGTGAATTTGCGAAAACAAGTACAGATAATGAGAGATCAATAAATAAAGTTAAATAAATATAATTGCACTCGCCAGCAAATACATCTTTATAAACATTACAGAATAAATAAAGAAAATATACACAAAATAGATTTATTTACGAAATATGTTCTGCATTATTATTAACTGTACGAGAGATAAATTAAATTTGCGATTGCAATTATTCGCATACAACTCCGCAAATAAATTTAGGAAATTAATCATTTATTATTATTCATGTACTGAATGCGATCAAAATTTTGTGCTTCGTATGCGTAATAATTCTAATTAACGAGCGGCAAGTTGACTTTGCGTGCAAAGCAACGTACGTTTAATCCGAGTTATTGAATCGAATGGAGATCGGATTTTAATGGCATCGTTATCAGACTTTTTCCGCGAGTGCGGTTAGCCGATCACGTCGAAAACGCTTAGAATATAGAACGTAGAGTATAGAATTTTCCGAATAGTGATATAAGAAAAAAAATAGTGTTTCATCAAGATCAAAAAATTCAAAAAATCTTGTCTTGGTTTTATCTTGAATCAAGACAAAATCATCAAAACAAAAAATTGGAAATTGATTTCAAGACAAGACAAGAAATTGTTATCAAGATCAAGATTTCTTGACAAGTCCAGAAATTTCTTGAAACTTCTTGAATTTCCGTGACAGTTTTTATTTTTAATACTTTATTTTAATATTTTATTATTTTATTTCTGATTTGAAAAGTTTGGAATAAGTTAGGTTTTAACATTTTCAATTGTATTTATTGATCTTTATAACAGGTTATATAATATAGAAATGTATATTCATACATTTTCATTCAATTTTCATTAAATAGCAAAATAGCATATGAGCAAAGTGTAAATCGATTATTGAAAAAGTGAAATGCCTGATCTAACCAAATTAAATTATATTCACCGATACGTTCTTGTTGTAGCAGATATTAACCTTTACATTTATGTAAAAGAATATATAATATAATATATAAAATTAATATTGCGAGATTACTTGCAAAAGTATATTATGTATAAACATTTGCGTACTTCTACTAATAGTATCAATTAAATCAGGAATGATTAAAATATATAGTAATTATAATATTAATAATTATATCTAATAATCTTAGGAATATAATAATCTGAAATAGTTACATTTGGCAGTAACCATGATATTAAAAATGATAATTTGAGAAATATTTTTAATCTTTATTAATAGATTTGTGCATAATAGACGTTATAGGCACACTTTTAAACCAAGAATTTAAATATAATAAACTACGAGACGACTCGACATTTAATTTGTATGTTTTCTTATTATCTCTTATGACGTGATGTAGAAGAGCCACAAGGACCCTGCTTAAAAAAATCAAGAAATTTCAAGAAATTCCAGATTCTTGAATTCAAGACAAGAAATATAATGTTAAGAAATGGTCAAGAAAAGAAAAACTAGAAAATTTATCTTGAAAATCAAGACAAGACAAGAAATGCTTTTTAAGATAAGAAATCTTGTCTTGATGAAACACTAGAAAAAAAGGTCGAAAAAAAAAACTAAAAGTATCCATACCGCGCGGGTCATGCATGGTATAAGTTGGAATGGAATGTATTGGATTGTATCATTTTTCGAAGGTTTCAAAATGTTTTGCTACTAGGCTCGTTTCATTATTATATCATGATGTATGATGACCATGTCCTTTATTGTAAAGGACAATCTTTATTTCAGGTAGCTGCCTTTTTAGAGAGATATATTTATTTTTTTCTCCAAATTCAATTTTATATTTTATATTTTAATAATTACGGGAAATTATTTTCTAATTAGCATTTCATTAGCATTGTTTAATGTCTAATAAGTGAATGTTTACAAACAACAAAGAAATTTTTTAATTTTATGCAAAGATAATATTAGCTCAAGTAAAACAAAAAGTCATAATAATGTCATTGACATCAAAATGAGCCGCGATTGATTGAAAAATGACTTTTAATAATTAAGTTTGCAGCTAATATCATTTTTATGTTTTACACTTTTAATATTGATGTTACATGATTTATGTTTTACTTGGGAGTTGTCTCAGATATACTACACAAGAAAGTTTCAGAAATGAATGGCACTTCTGACAATCACAAACTATGGAAATATTTAGGAATAAAGTTTCTAATTTTCATATTTGTCATTTATTATCTCTAAGAAAATATGGTTACCATAGTTATGGTGTAAAACGACAAACCATGTTCGTTCTTTTAAAAATAACGGTAACGCGATCTTTCTGAGGGTGAGGTTTCAAGATGCCACTGGGTTCTGGGGATAAAGATATTTAGTCATCACGTCACGCCGCTTTCGTGTTCGAAGTATGCCAGATACGACGAATGGATTATACTGAACATTCTGAGAGTCACGCACTTTCTCTCGCGGATCTTTTTACAAATCCAGCACATCGAATTAAATAAATATAGAACTTCTTATATTAGGATGTAATCCGTTTCAGTTTATTCTTACGTTTTTCGTTGCTTTAGGATGCAGACACAATATAAGGAATAAAAGAATAAAGAATTTCAATCTACAGAAATCGGATACACAAATATTTCTATAGATACATAGAAATTATTATTTCTTATTCCTTCTATATTGTGCCTGCATATCCTTAAGGTGACCTTACACGATTAATAATACTGATCGCAGTAATATTGAATCAGTAATACTGAGAGTATGCATCAATATTTTCAATATTTTTACAACTTTACATGATCAGTATTATTGACATATATTTCACTTTAGTTTTACGTACAATATCTATTGCACTGTGACATACTGTCACATGTATCTATCTATCCTAATAAAGCGATATTGATGCTCGAGAATTAAAATCCAGATCACCGTCAATATTCTACGTCAATCCATCAATATTAATAACACATCGATCGATAATATTGATAGTATCTGTTAATACTGACAGTATTATTGATCGTGTAAGGTCACCTTTAGAAATTACATTCCTTCGGTAGAAAACTTGAAGAAATGTTTTCAAAATCGCGTCGAACGTCGCAATGACAATTGTTTATTGTCCGTGGAACGACGCGTGGTGTCGCGTGGTGTTACAATCTGACATTGTAAACGAAAGGGTGATTTTAAACCTCCAACGAAGATTACCGCGAGTTTCCGCAATGGGATCTCCCTGTGGTGTCGCTCATGCACCGTCACGGCGATCTCAGGTTACGCGAACTGGCCACAGCCATAAACTGGAACGCATAACAAAGGCTCCTCGCAGCGGAGAACTCCGGTTCTCGCGAAGTAGAGCATGAAGCGAACGAGCGAGTGCCGACTGAGTCGGAGAGAAAACTCGAGCGTGTTGTGAACTAATACTGCGTATTAAGAATGCACGCCCGTCGCGTTGCGTCGCGTCGGAACGAAATTGTATGCGCAGCGGATGTTTCGTAGCCTTTGACGTCCGTCCGTTTTTGTTTGCCTAGCCGGCCACTTCCGGCGAAATGATACCGCGCTTGACTTTTTATTGCTTCCGAGAACGATGCGCGATAAACCAGGTAAGCGTCACTGACGGATCTACGGGAAAAACTATAGGGACCGTGGCTCCTCTCCTTTCGAGTTTCCTTTTTTCGAAATATTTTTTGCAAAATGTTACATATATTTTTAATATTTCTGAAATGCTTAATCACAATTTTGATATTCCAAAAGTATTTTTTTATTCAAGAACTCTTAGATTGTTCAGTTTTATAAAGCCCGATCTATATGAGACGTAGAACGCAGAATTGCAGATCGCTTCTGCGTTGCTTTTAAAATTGACGCATTGAATTGGTTGACTCAATAAGCTTGCAACTTACGTTTTGCGTCTTATGTAGAACGGGCTAAGAGAGATGGTACTTGAGAGTGTAGTGGCGTGATTGCGAAAACTTTGGGTACTCTGCAACAAATAGTTATTGTCGTCGTTTTTTACAAAAGTTTGTAGTGCATGTTATAGCGGTTGTACAAATAAATATACGATACGATACGAGAATAATCGTTCGAGCCTTTTTTCCACTTTCGGCAACTCATTGTCAGTCTATTTCAAGCTCTAACATTTAGGTATAGAAAATACAGATTATTCCAACATATTATTCTTCTTTCGTATTAATATAATTTTAAATAAAACGTTTTTTTTTTATGAATTATTCATTTAAATAATATTTTTCCAATTAATCATTCAAAATAATAATTTAATATATTCTATCTTTTCATATTTCAAAAAAAAATTCACTTACGGCTAGTAATGGCTTCTCAAATTTCTGACTCCACCAATAATAGGTATATGATCGCATAAATTTCTCATTATTAATGCTTCATATTTAATTTTCTGAACATATAATACCTGTTTAATGCAACAATTAACATTAATCGAATTTAACCGGAATATACAAATCTGGAGACTTTTCCTAATTTTTAAATAGTAATGATTTAGAATAATTTTATGTTTCATAATCTTATTTTTTTACAATTCCAAACTTGGAAAATTAAAAAAAAAATAAAACAAAACTTTAATGGAACTGTATTCTTTTAAAGTAAAAAAATATGTGTTCTTGTTACTACGAGATTACCGTTCTTATAACATTACACAAAAGTTACTTTCTCATGTTTTGAATCTAGGCTTGTTCATTTTGCATCGTTTATCTTTTCTTCTTTTCTTCTCTAAAGTGGAGAAGAAACGAGACAAGATAAAGCAGCATGCAAGAAGTTCAGCTGAGAAGAACGGATCTCATAAATTCTTGCGGATAAATAAATGACATCCTTTATCTTGCATAAATCAACTGTTCTTGATCTCTATACAGTAATCCCTGATTGAATATCGATTGTCATATTCAACGATAAGATCACGTTTACAATTGTAGCATTTATCAGTTTAATGCATTTGCATCGACGCGACGATTATCATATTATGAAACTAAACCATCACGCGCGCTTATATATATATATATATATATTAGCTTCTCTCAAATTTAAATATTTACCTTCGCCACGTACTCTAATGACGCTTCGCTTAATAACGCTGATATCCAACGGCTTAGAGTTATAATCCGCGCTTCATGTTGGCGACGCGTCATTCTTGCGCGATGGCTCACGATGAGTAAGCCCATACAAACGATTTTATACCGATGTCGCGTGCTCGTGACACGACGACCGGTCATTCGACGCGCGTTTTACACGAACGATCGTCCTCGTGTACCGGCTAAATAAAAACTCGAACTCGATACTCGCTTTGACAATCTCGCGTTACGATCACGCTCCGCGCACGGAGCTCGTCCAGCTCACTAATCACGCTAGCGGGTAGTCAGATTGACCCGATTGTGTCCAGGAATCGATACGTGCAAGATTCATACGACTAACGAAGGCTCGTCGAAGCCCCGAAACGTCCGGTTATTTCAGCGACAGATATCTCCGAGCTATTTCTCGTATCTCCGTATCGGTGGCAGACAAATGGAATTTAGCTTCGTTCGCGTAAAGCGCAAATTCGGATTATTGCGAAGTTCACATACGGTTAATAATTGTGTTGGTTAATTGCGAACTTTGTACATTATTAAATGAAAATCGATCGAGAAGTATTTAAATAGAATAAGAGAAGAATATGATTTTTAACGTGTCTTGATGGTTATGGCAATATTCGTATAATTATATGTGAATATATGTATAAATTATAATATAAATACAATTAGTTCTATAGTGCGTCAATTCGATGCTGGATTTGAAACATAATCATGGATTGAAATACAATAATGTCATAATTGAATTAATTGATCGATTTGATATTAATGTTACTAGTATTTTTAAAATCTGTAAAAAATATAACTGATTATTCTCAGTCGGGATTCAAATTGTAGATCTCAAATTCCGTGCTTTATCAATTCGACTGTATTATACTATAAAAAAAATACACGTATTGTAAGTATAATTACTTGTTTCAAGAATTTCAAATATTCGCAAATCATAAATTCATCACATTTATTCAAAATATATTCTGAATTCTAGTAAGTTTAAAACTTTAATTGGGATTATTAAATTAAAACAAATCTAATTTGCTTAGTATATAAAGTCGCTTCTTTGATTAATATTCTTCTAATATTCTTCAAAAGAAAATAAATACTTTTTTTGAATATTTATTGATAATAGTGAGTTTTTCTAAAATGAGTATATTTTAAGATGATTACTAAGAAAAATTCTTTATTAAAGATAACCGTTATTTAAAAGGAAGAAAGTAAATTGACTTAGCATTAATTTCGTTTGCATTGCACTTAGCGACAGAATAATACTTTTCTATATACCGAGGCGTCTGTGCGCATCACAGAAAAAATAAACTAAATTCCTTAAATAAATTTTGCCACAGATATCCATGTCTAAAAAGTGGTTGCATAGTAACTCAGTCAGTATTTTCTCTTCTAGTATTACGCAAACTGTTCCCTCTTGTCTCATGCTTGAAAAAAAATATGAAAACTTCAGTGAAGCGCGATATTCGCTCCGACAGCGCTTCACGATTCCATGGTCCATATTGTACAATAGTTTACTATCGTTCGCGGTTAGTCGGATTAACACACCACAGGATCGGTATCGAATATCAATAGGAAAAGTGCGATTAGTTCGCGACATTGAAATAAAAAAAAGTTTCTCCTTGAAAACCACCGTTATATCGCCGATACGCCAACACTCTTTCTTTGAGTACGGATACTCGATAGCAAGAAAACGTGTTGATTGAATAACTATTTTTCCAAATTTTTTACAAAGTCGTATCTTACAAATTATATTTCTGCTTTTTTTCAGTCTAGATTTTTTATTTCCTGTTAAAAGATATTTTTTCCACAAACAATTATATCTTTTTTTTCCTCTGAAATTGAAATATAATTGCTTCATATAATTTTTATCCATTTATTATATGAATATGAAACGTGTATCGCGTTGAAATTTTTTAAATGATATTTATTCGGGTATGGCTAATTTTAATTTTTAAGTGCACGAGAAATATGATCGTCACTGCGTAAAAAACTGAAGATCATGACTCGTGGTGCTCCTTTCTAATAAGAGTCCATTAGTCTCCAACACCGCCTGACCACTTTGGAAAATTAATATCAGCCCAGTCCTGAGAGTTCCTCGATTAATACGCGCACGCCTCTAGAAGACCTGTGCACTTGGAAAAAGAAAAATATGCAAACGATAGCCTCTATATCTTGCGTCTCTTTGAATCCTTTAGAACTTTAAATTAACGCTTAATATCTTTATCAGTAGTCTCCTTTTTTCACGATGGTTTCTTTTACGCTTTATAATTCTCGCGGGTGAAATACTAAAAAAAAAAAAAAAAGAACTCGTCGCCTATGCATTATCGTTCTCGGATTTATGAAGAGAAGCTGAGAATGCATTAAATTATTAAGCAATTTATGGTGAGGCTGCGAGGTATTTCCGAGATTCAAAGAGATTCAAAGAGATAGCTCCGATGGTGTCCATTTAGAAAGCGTCGTCGTGTCGGTACCAGATAGAATTCTACGATCTTCGTCGGCATTATTTTTCCTCAAACCCTAACAAGCCCCGAACGCGACGTTACTATCGTAAAGCTCTTTCATTCGTGAACGTTCAGATGAACTGGTATAATCTATTGCTCGAGAAAAGTCCCTTCCGCTTCTCGTCGCGACAACGTTATCCGTAGAGGATTTCCTCTTTTTTTTTTCTTTTTTTTTACTCCTTCGTTAGGATTTTCCGTAAGTAGAGACAGTGCATTTATCAGTCTTGCGTGTTTTTAACTTTGAACCGCGTTGAACACGTTCGCGTTGGACGAAAACATGTGCCATCGCTTGATAATATTCGTGTTTTTTTTTGTCGAACGTGTCAGCGATCAGAGAAATTTCATTTTCGTGCGGAGTAAAAATGCGATTCGCTCTTGTAAACTTAAGACGGGTGATTCGTTCCAAATGCATTGTCTTTGACAACGCGTAACGCGTGTCATGCACATGTCGGACAGATGGCGTCCAGACTTTTCACTCGGATTTAGAGAACAGCACGCTCAGAATTCGGCGGGCTATCGACAGCGCTGATTTGGCAGCTGTCGAGCGCGTTCGGCACTCGTCCAGCTGCCACGGTTAATTTCTCACCGCCCACCCCCTCCTCGTTCCTCTCCCTCCCCCCTTCCGTTAGAACTGCAATTACTCTTGACTCGACCGAGGTCGGTCTAATCGGTATACAATCTGTGATGCAAATTTACTGCAATCTCAATATATACAGCGCGCCTTCCATTGCAGCCTCGGTAGGGTGGCGTGATTATTGATTTTTATAATTGATACTGTTAAATGAAAAAGTAGATCAAGTCTCTAGAGAGCCGCGAACAGTGGTTTCCGGTTCTTTAAATGTGAAAAAAGAATTATACGAACGAAGAAGAAATTCTGTTTACTGTAATATCCACGTTCGATAAAGTGACAAATTTCAAAAGCGAACATGACTTTCAAACATTCTCGTGACATTTTGGGTGCGTTGGATTAAATTGCGGAGAAAACAGATTATGGCCACGTCTGTCGAAAGAAGAGAGAGAAGAAGATAATGACTCGTTTGATCCGCGTGTAACAATGTGCACCTTGTCAACTTCACAATCACCGTAATCATACACGGACAACCTTTCCGGCGTGCTTCTGAGTCCCGTGGGAATGCATTTATCGTGCAAGGATTTCGTTCTGCTAACCAAGAGGATTACTCGATATTCCGCACGCGAAGGAAGACGTCCTTCCCTCGCTTCCTCTCAAATCGACTGGCTGCTGCTGGAGGCACCCCCTTTTCCTCCCCGATTCCCTCTCGTCCTCCAGACCCGATCTGTCGTCCGCGAAGTCTCGCAAGCCTGACTCGAATTTTTTATTAAATCCTCGCCTCTCGCCGATAATGGTGGACTCTCTCGCCGTGTGTATCGAGATAAAATGCGATTTTTTTTCGCCGGTCATGCACGCCACGGATGAACCCTTCGCACCCATCGGGATTTATTTATCTTCCTCATCCTCCTCCCTTTCTCTTTTCCAACCCGTTTCGTATCCCTTTACATGCCTTCCAATTGGATGCTCATTGCTCGCCCCGTTTGGCAGCCCTTCGTTGCGCACATCGTTGTGCAAATCAGAAATGAAATTCTTTCGCCGCTCTCGTGCGGCTTCCGTGTGCACAGGTGTCCCGTTTATCTACTGTTTGAGGACGACCGCATATACATATACACGTACATTTCTGTTATCGTACGTGTATCATCACACAGAAATGTTGCGGAGTAAATGTGTAACAATCCTTTGTGTTTGGGAAAATACCGTATGAGCAGCGTTTGAAATATTTTCCTTGATAAACTATAACAAATGACGCTAAATGAACTTAATAAATTTAACGCCGTTGCGCTGCAATAATTCAATTATTGAGACATTTATCTTTCATATATTATTTAACTTATAACTGTATTTGTAGCTCGCAGTTAGAGATATATTTATTAGCTAGATTTACAAATTAGATTTATATTTATTGCTAAATAAATAAATTTAATATCAAAAGCTAGAAGCGCGTAAATAATAGACAGATAACTCAACAATGGGGCTCGTTTAAACCTTCATCAATGGAATGTCGATTTCAAATCGATCAAAATTCTGCATGTTTCCGATGCACTCTATAATGTACGCAACTTCTCGTAATACGCGGAATTTCTCCTTTGATTCAATCCCCTTCGATTGCTGCTACATAATGTTAGCGGAGGGTCAAGTTCGCCCTACATGTTCGTCGTGTTTGAGTATCCACTGGAAACACTCTAAATTTTTATCGGAAACGTTCCTCCACGATACTCGGAATAACAGAGATAATCGAGTATCTCCCTTGACGACGGATCATCCCCAGCGTGCGTCCAACGTAACTCGTGCCAAATCCAGTGGCTCTCGCTCTTTCTCTCTCTCTTGTGTATATCGTGGCGCTTTCACCTTGATTACTCACCTGGGGTTCATGGCACCAGGTATGCATACCCGCATGTTTGCTCGAATAATTGGCCGAGCTGTACGCTGTGCGCCAGTCCCCTGAGAGCAAAGCTCGCGTAACGAGAGAGAGAGAGAGAGAGAGAGTCGCTTGAAATTCAATCTACCATCTCCGCTACGCGCACACACCGATCACACCGATAAGGATCGACGCGACGGCGATTCAAGAGTCAGCGGTCAAAATTGCTGGCGATCGAGTCGCGACGCGATTCGTACGTTCGTCGCGACGAGCACGACTCTTGAAGATCGATAACGTTCGACAGTATTGCACGCGATGGCTATTCAGTATCAACCCTTCGCTATTAAGCTTTCATAGGGAACTGTTACGCCACTTTAGCACTCGGTGCGACTGACGCTCGAGCAATAATGGAAGACAAGTTAAATGGACAGAGATATATTTAACGATTCAATCGAGATAGAAAATTAAGAATCAATCTCCCGACGGAAAGAGACTTAATAACTGTTTTATTGTTTGTCAGTTACGTCTTTTACTTCTTGTCTTCCAGAATCGATTTGTCTCGTTTTTATATAAAAAAAAAAAGGATCGTAAATCGCGACTTTGACTTTTACATTTTCTCTTATCAGCCACTTATCTCAAGCATTCTTCGTTTTATATCGAAATAGCTGAGTGCCTCTACAACCCAAATATCGTGCACTGATCAATCGTTATCGTACGCTCTGATTAACTTTGATCTCGAGTGGAGAATCATATCGGAATGAAGATTCCACAACAAGGAACAACCAGGGAAAAGGAGAAGACGAGAAGGAATGACTTCTCGCAAGATTCGTCTCCTTTCACGGAACTCGTAAAAGAGTTTTAAACTCCAGCCGTTAAAACGAACGAGCGGATTGGTTTTCGCAGTAAAGCCTCGAAGTGTTTCACGATTCGCGTTTCACGTTTCTTGGACGCCGAGAGAGGAGCGTTTCTTGAGAGAGTCTCTTTTCCACGGTATTACGACCGCTTATTTTCTTCCGTCAGCGGGAGTTCTTTGCTACCCAGGAAATTTTCTCGTCCCGCTTGCATCTCTCTGGACGAAGTACATCGTGAAAGGTTTGTTAACTTCGTGAAAAGTGTACCGCATCGCCGTCGTCGAAGCGTTTCGGAAAACGCGAGTCATTCTGAAAGAATGCGGATACGGTATTTTGCCGATGAAGAAAACATCGATTCGATTAGAAACACGATAACTAAACTAAGCGATAAGATCGTTACGTTCTATTTGCTCGCAGCACTCTTGGAATTATTTATATCGTTCTTGTTGTTTATTAAATGTTACTGGGACAAATGATGCTTGTAAGCGCTCAAAATGGAACGCGCCCGATTTTGAACCGTTAAGAAATTGAAACAAAATGGTACTCCTAACAATCTTATCTCTCTTGAGGATTGATTACTATTAGGTCCGATTGCTTAAAACTTTCCGTCTCTCTCTCTCTTTCTAAAACTGAGAGGAAAGCGGAGAGAGAGAATTTGGAGCTTCGCTTGAAGTTAAAGTAACGCTAATGCGGTTCTTAGAAGGACTTATCGCAATGCTTCGGTTATCTCCGCTCGAAAGTAGGTAAATATCACGACGCAGGCACTAATAGACGCAATCTACCTATCCAGCACGTACCGTGGACCACTCGGAAAGTCAACCGGAGAGGCGCGCTTGCGCTCATTTGCGCTCAGCTACGACAATAACGTGCGTAATGCTATTACTGTGTGCGCTTATAATTCGATTACAGCCGGATGTAACCGATAATTTAGTCCTGATAATGGGGCGCAGCGCGATTTCCATCGGCGCGGTATACCGATGGCCCGCCAAAATGCTTTTCGCGCGTACACGTGCAAATATGCACGCCGCCACCAGCACCTCTATGCGTTGTGACGTTGGCTCTTTGGTGCCGGGACAAAACAATGCGAAAGAAACGGCGCGGATGGCCGCATGGACGCGAACAAAAAGTGTACGAAGTGATTTGACGCGATACACGCGTAGATGTACAGGGTGTTTGATAGCGACCGTAATAATGCTTAAGGGTAGATCTCTGAGATTATTTTAAGATCCTAATAATACCTAAATGTCGAGGCTACAATAGTTTTTGAATGAGTACTTAAATTTAACGAATTGTAGGTACGAAAATTGTAAGTCTAAGTTCAATTAGATAAAAGAAATCTTACATTCGGGCAAGAGGGATCTTAGTACTTGAATATTTCTGTGTGAATTTATATACATATCTGATTCGAATATTTTCTGCAATAAATTATTCATAGATTTAAGATTCTCATTATTATTAATATTCTTATGTTAACATTAAAAATTATTAATATAAGATTTTTCTTGCCAATATTTAATTAGATTAATTCTTATCGGTCTAAAGTCATATCATAATTGTATACCGTCAAAAGTTCGCGCGTTCAGATATGATACAAAGATAAATTGCCAACCACATCTGTACGCGCAAACTTTAGGCGATATGACTCGCTAATCTTAAATACTTATAATTACAAAATTTTATTATAGCTTCGATAATTTGGATTTATCTCTTAGAATGACTCAGGAATCTACCTTTAAGCGTTGTTGCAGTTTTTATCGGACACCCTGTAGATGCGCACCCTGGCCGCTAACGTCCGACGAGTTGCATCCGCTTACAAAAGCGTGTAAAATCGAAACGGGTTTACATACCGAACCCTACGAGATACAAAAAACAAGATCCGAAATCGATTCCGCTTGCGCGTTCTTCGCGCTGCGTATTTGACAGACGCGACGTTTTTTTATGTTCTTCCAGAAAAAAATGTTGCCTATTTGACGGGATTATACGGGTTTATTGACTTTTTTTTTTTTTTTTGCATACTTGATCCTCTCCAGTCATTCTCCGTGAGTTTATATACATTGGTGGTTTTCCGATTTTTCGAAATATTCTATCTTGTATCCTGTAACAGAAAAACAAAGGTTTGTTCAGACAGATCTATGAATGTTATTTACTGTTTGAAAACGCGGAGAAAAGTAAATTTACATTCTTTTATCGGACATTCTCGATGTTCGTTGTTTCGCGGGAAAAGTTCAACATCGATAGTTCGTCGTGCACGCACCATAGATTTATTTCCTGTTTGGAATATCCTATCGCGCGTCCGTTGTTTTGGCTCGTATTACTATTTATTTTATCTTTTATCGATTTACATACACGTCGACGAAGTGTTATGAAAAAATAGGACGGATTCATTCTTTCGGTAATATCGCAAATTAAGATTTATAACTCGTTGCAATTTTTGGCAGAATAGTATATTTTCTGCTCGCCCCTGCAAAAACGTGTTTATTTCGCGAGTAATTATTGTATCAATATTTTAATTTCAATGTGCGACGTACGAAAAACATTGAACAAAATTTGAATTAAAAAAATTAATAAATAACCGTATCCTTTATTACTCATTTTTTAACTAAAATACTTGTCAGAAGTTATTTTCCCATTTCCTATATGAAATATTGATAACTCGTATTTTTTACTGAGAGAAATGAATATACATATATATATATAATATATAACTCAAGTGAGAGTTAATTAACGTGATAAATATCACTGGCGACGGATAATTTTACCCGACGGATAATTATAAACCGTAACATCGGCGATTGCTTTAAACTTTTTATCGTTCTCCACAGCTTTCTGGTCAGTGCATCGGTCGCAATTAGCGAGACGAGTGGCATCGCGGATCACGCGATAATGCCGAATGGAATAAATCAGCCGGGATTGTGGGACACGAACGAACGGTGGTGCGCAATCCGGTGGCGACTCTGTTAATTATCGTGCCCAATTAGCCGCGGTTTCGGATGCTCCGCTCTCTCGCGTGTCCGTCAGAAACGTGGAATGAACAAGCGGTCAATTCTCCGGTCGCGTTCCTCTAAAAACGGAACTTCCGGTCACGTGGAAAGCGCACGAGTGTGCACCAAGGTGCATTTCGGCGCAGCTTCATACCGAAATACACCGCATGCGGCAACACACGCTGCATCTGCATCAGCGCGGAACACGACAGCCCGCGGCGACGTATAATCGATAGCTCCGTTGTCGATGATTTCGATTACGGGCTTGGCTAATGACTTTCAGGCTCGAACGAATTAACTGCGGGGGCCGACATGGGCATATCGCATCGTACTGCTGCGTCTGTTCCGAGCATTTGCTCAATCCGATATTGCGAACAACACGTGGAACAAGTTGTGCTCCTCTCTGCTTGTCGGACGCGAGTCAAAAATTATTGTTATCAGTTACTTATTATACTGTTAGAAATGTAAACACGAGCTTCCTTCACATGTAAATGAAGCTCGTGGTTATGAACGAAATTAACAGTAATGAATGATTTAACTGAAAATTAAGTTACAGTAGTTACTTAAATGTAATGAACGTGTACGTTAAATTTATGAAATTTTAATGTACTTTTAATAAAATTTTATGAAAGGTATATTAAATTTCATAAATTTTCATGAAAAATACATTAAATTTTATGTACATGTTCAAATAGACTTTTTAGTTATAAATACATTAAATTTAATGTAATGTCATGAAATTAAAATCAAATTGTGTAAAATTTAAGAACATTTCTAACAGTGTAACATTTTCGAAATGCACATTATGTCGCAAACGTTTTTATTATATTCTGAAAAATAGGGGAAGATTTAATATTACATTTATATTATTTTTTTATTGTATATAATTATAAAAATTGAACTTTTTTAAGCGTTTTAATGAATTCAATTGATTTAAATATATTGAATTCATTAAATACGATATGTATATTAGGAGTACAAATAAGTTCGTGCGGTTTTGAAAGGGATGGCTGTTTCATTCCACCGTTCCGTATTTCTAAGTATGCGTTGGATAGCTGTCATTAGTAGGTATTAAGTTCAGTATGTGTCATTTGTTCGAATTGTAAACAACAATATTTTTACTTCGTCAAATATGTCGAACTTTGTACCAAATAAAGTGTTTTTGCGGGGAGTTTTACTGCATTACTTCAATATGAAGAAAAGTGCTGCCGAAAGTCATCGTATTTTAGTGGAAGTTTATGGTGACCATGCTCTATCTGAGCGAACGTGTCAGAAGTGGTTTGCACGGTTAAGAGTGGTGACTTTGACTTGGAAGACCAAGAGCGTGCCGGATGTTCAAGAAAGTTTGAAGACGCAGAATTAGAGGCATTACTCGATGAAGATCCATGTCAAACGCAAGAAGAGCTTGCATTATCATTGGAAGTGACTCTGATTACATTGTAACCGGTTTTTCACAATAAAGCCCCAAATTTCGAGAAAAAACCGCACGAACTTATTTGTACCCCTAATACATATATTGAATTCTTTCTTGAGAATATAATTAAAAAATAAAAAAGATTTATTATTATACAATAGATTATTTAATTATATTGTTATTATAAAAAAAACGCTTCAGAAAAAAATATATAAATAAATGATTATATTATACTACATATAATGAAATTGTTAATAGTTGAAATAAGTAATATTTTACGATGAAATATTTAATCGATGTATGTCTCTAGAAAGTCTAAGATATTGAATATTATATCGCTAACCTTTCTATTATAACCGTCAATGAGAGGCTTTTAGCACGTTTCGCTATCGCGATCGAGCTCGACCATTGGAAAGTGCAATTTCTATATTGAGTTTCGTATGTGCATCTCTAATGAAGTCTTTTCACTTTAATAAAATTAGCATCGACAGAATATCTGCATCGATAGAAAATGCGCAAATATTTGACGTAGAAAGTTAAGCATCATGAAAGACCACAGTAAGACTACAATACCGGAGATTCACTTAAGATGTCATAATTCGTCGATTTTCTATGCTCTCTCCTCTCTGATTTATGAGAGATATATAAATTTTTATATTTTATAGCAACATTTAACCGTTTATTTATTTTCACGTACTTTTAGAGAGCGATTTGATAGTATAAATCATAATCCCATGATGTATATAGGCAAGACATTTTGAAACTTTCAAACTTTTCAGACTTCAGAAATCTGCAATCCGCTTCGCGACTTTCATATATCGCGCGCCAAGCAATTTGCGAGATGTCTCGTCTACGCAAAATGTTACGTTGAAATTCACTCCTCCTGCTCGTTTCTCGTTACTATGATCAAACCGATGTTACTACCTTTTTTTCGCAGCCCTTTTTTCATCGATTGAATAGCGCAAAATAATATGCGAGCGTGGAGCATCTGGTAGGAAATCGAACGATCTCCGAAATTGAATCAAACCAAAGCGGAAATTGCGTAATCGCGCGAGTTCTCCCTATGGGAATGAAGAAGAGAGAGAGCCTATTGGGACATTTTTACGCACATACCGGGTGCCAACGAAAAGCACTATCGGGAGTTCTGCGCGCCCCTTGATCATCGTTCTCTCTGTTCCTCTCCCTCTCACTCTCAGCCCTCGTCGACCGTCGAGCGGTTATCCATCCGGATGGAAACCCAGGACGGGATTTCGGTTTGCATTCGGAGCATGTCCGCTGACCGAACGCGTCTCGCATTCTATCCGAAATAACGCACTTTCGGCTGAAGCGTTGTTCCGGAACGACTCCTGCTGTCCGGCCGTTTTGACCGCACGCACGCGATTATTACTTTTTCGCTGGCTGAGTTGTCAGTTTATCTTGCGATCCTCTCGCAGTTTCTGGGCGGGAAGATTGCATTTCCGCATGCGAGCGTCTGTCGGATAGTCCGAAGGAGTTAATTCCCCATCCTTTTGTATCCTTTTGTACATCACGGTAATATCTTTTATATTTACCGGGATAAGTTTGTATATAGAGGGATTTACGTTGCGGCAAAGTTGATCCGATTATTTATCCAACCAATCTGCATTGGTAATGAGGCATTGATGAGACATATAAATCGCAATTTTCCTGATAGCTTATCCTTGTATATCACCGGCCATTATACGTAAATTTGAAAAAAGATTAAAAATAAATAATTGTAAAGAATAAGAATTTTCGGGGTCAATTTAAATACAGCAATCCGAGTTGATTTATCAGTTTTTAAATTCCTTACTATTCTGATTCTCTTCGGAGTTTTCTAAACAACTTTGAATTTTATATCGTCGTAAAGTGAGGGTCAAACAATGTTCAGTCATCCTTTGGAATAACTTTCTGCCAGTGTGGGTGCCTAATTTATAATCTGGAGAGATCTTAATCCCTCGCTCAAAGCATTCTTCCGGAACAACGGCGAAACGTTGGTTGATGTAGGCGGTTGCCCCGACCACTAAATTAAGAGATTTCCTAGCTAAAAAGCTATCGTTAGATACTTGATCCAACAAGCTTTGCAAGTTTTCTATATTAATTACTTGACTGAAGAAATTGTACACGGGACTCGTCGCTTTTGTGATCGTTTTTTACAGCTTGACAAGTAATTCCTTCTCGCACGTTTCTTTTTAACTTACTCGCGCGTTCATAAAAACATCAAATCTACTGGCAGATCCACGAAGAATCCATGGTCTCTCCCCTTGGACTCTTCTTTTTTAAAAATATTTATAGCAAATTGTTATATATTTTTAATGTCTCTCTCTGGAATGTTAATTACAATTTTGATATTTTAAAAATATTTTTTAATTTAAGGAACTTCTAGATATATGAAACATTTATTATATTAGGTGTTGGAATTAATTCGTAGCGTTTTACAAGTGATGGGAAGTACTTTCATTAATGTATTTTTTAATGCTCATGTGAAATAAATAACATTCTTTCATTAAAAACGCTACGAATTAATTCCAACACCTAATATTATTCTTTTTTGGTTAATATAATCTAATATAATTTAAAATTGATAAAATTAAAAATGAACCGTTTACGAACTGTACATTTAATAATACCGTTTTAATGTAATAATTTAATACTTTATTTTTTTATATTTGTCTTTAAAAAAAATTTCGCCTGCAGTCAATGGTTCCTATTGAAACTTTCTAGATACGCTAATGATCGAATTTTACGTTTGTGTACATTGCGTTTACAAATATTTCAAATAATCACGGCCGAGCCGCCGCAAACACGTAGGTATCCCGCAGATTCGACATCTATCAAAAAGACTTTCGATTGCGACATTAACGCGAGACAGCTGCGTCGGCGTCGTTCCACATAAAATTGACAAATGTTACGATTCCACGTTCCGTAAAACTGCTAAGCGCCACTCTCAGGCGATCAAGATACACCGACCGACAATCTTCTGATAGTTTTATGCATGGCGTATGATTTACAGACGTAACACGCCTCTCGGAACAACCAACTATTATGCAGCGGGTCGATCTCCGCGCTCTGGAGTATATACGATAATCTACGAAATCCGGCCGACGCCGATGCGGCCGCGCCGTTTCCGCCGTTTCCGCCGTTTCCGCCGTTTCCCCATTCGCTCGGAATTTCAAGCGGAATTTTTCACGAGACCTATAGACGGGAACGCGGCTCGTTGGTTAATAGTCCCGATGTGTATGTGCGTATGAGCGAGCAACATTGGAAAGCGGCTTAACCCTTGAGGACCCTCGACTTGGAGCGATCGACCACCAACTCGACGTGCGTATATGTCGCGTCGTCGGTGCACGCGCGTGTACTCGCGCATATACAGGGATGAGGGTCTGATGGTGCCACTCGTACATATCTCTGGAAAGCCGCTGGAATTCGTATGCCAGACGGCCGACGTGTTATTATATCTCATGCTCGGTGCTACCGGAAAATTTGAACTTCGGCCGACCGACCGGCCGACCTCTTGGCGTCGCGCCAGAACGACGATCCTGGGACGATCGCGGTTACGCTACGCTATTGTGCAACCGCGCGAGAAGTCTCTCTCGATACGATACATATGTATTCTTCGCTGTTTCACTCGTTCTGACCCTTTCGTCTCCCTTTCGTTTCCGCGCGGGGCGTCCGTACTTTCCTCCGCTCGTGGATGTGGTGTTTCTTCCTCTCCGCTGTTGATTGTTCTCAGATTGTTCTTGGCGGAGTTCTTCGTAACTAACTTATCGTTCTGTTATAGAACTTCCATAGCTATTCTTAGCTAAATGGAGGTGTATAAAAACGCGCTTTCTCCTGTCAACTACTCCGATGAAGTCACCAATCACTCGTCGCACTTTTTTGTACTTGTCACGTTAAGCACTATTTGTAGCCACATTAATGTATACGACATTATTATTCGAAATATTATTAGTTCGGAATATTTAAAATTATTTAAAATATTTTAAAAAGGATCTATAAAATAATATTTAATTTTAGGATTTTTATGACGAAAGAGAAAGAAAGTGTTGTAAATCTGAGCTCCTATTTTTGAACAGTCGTAGAGCCAAAGCGATAAGGTATAATAAAGAAAAATAAAATAAAATAAATATCTTTAGCAAGCAAATCTAATTGTATAAATAATATTAAATAAAATCTCTATTAAGATCGTAATGTGAACACACAACAACTAGGAAATATGACAGCCTTAAACGATCAAGCTGGATATTTAATATTTAAATAATACGGTATGAATTTATATACGTAATCCTGCACGTCGAATTTAATTTTCAGTCTTCAATCTTAATAGAACCAAAATGGTAATAACACAAATTAAATAGACGAGCAATTTAATAATTGTTGATGCTCATAGGCATCTTGGAAGATAAAGAAGGATATTCATAATCTGATAGAAGGATAATCTGATATGATGCTAATAAGCATCTTAAACCTTGTAGTAAAGCTTATTATCAGATTATGAATAACCTTCTTAGATGCCTATGAGCATCAATATTATTAAATTGCTTGTCTATTTAATTTGTGATATTACTATTTCAGTTCTGTTAGAATAGCGTTTCAAGAAAATTAAATTCGGCGCACTTGCAGGATTAGACATATATACGTATATAAATAATTGTATATAAAATATGTATATAAAATAATTCCGAAATTACATACAATATATTTAAGCACTAAAGATCCAGCTTAATCTCTAATTATATAATATTTCTGGAATTAAAATGTTTTTAATTTATACACTATGTTGTAAGGAATAATATTTTTTTAACAATATATTAAAAACATAATACAGTATAATACTATTTTATTACATTTTAAAACATTCGCTTTAACAGCAGATTTATTTAATTTCACCACGGTAGTCGAGGACTAAGAAACGTCTGCTTAACGCTCGCGTTAAAAAATCATGCGTACCCGCCAAACCGCAATTCCCCCATCGTGTTTTAATTTTCCCACTACACTTCGTAAAAACCGGAGAAATGCTTCGCAAGTTTCGTCCCCAAGCGCCGTAAGTTTCCGATATGAATTTTTTAGGACGCTCGCTAATTGACGTCTCGGGAGTCACCGTCGTTTGTTCATCCTTCTTTTTCCGCAACAATGGGTCGTGTCGACGGAATGGCGCGTCCGTTAATTCCCTGCAGGTTGTAGGAAGGCCAATCTACAACGAGGCCTCGTCCGTTCCTCGTTCGTTGCAATCTCGCGCGAGAGAAAAAGGAAGAGTATCGAAATTCTCGCTGTCCCGAAAATTAATTACGGAATGTCAGCTCGTCGTTGATGTAGGAAGAGGAGAAGGAGAGATGGTTGGGTGGTTATTTTCCAGGTAATTCGTCACGCGGCCGTTTAGCGAAGGGTTTGAAGCTTGGTCGACACAAGCCGGGCTACTCCAGTTGCCAGCCAACTCCATCGACGTCATTCGCCAGCAATTTCAGCAACACTCGAGACACATTGTGGGCCCTTGCGTACCGCGCAATGTTACAACGAGACGCCATATAAGTGGAGATGCCTCGAGTAGCAGCCACGAGTCTCTTCATCGTTCAGTAGATTTGTACTCGTGTCCGTTCTCTCTCTCTCTCTCTCTCTCTTTCTCTTCTTGTCGTTTCGCTTTTCATGCTCTGATTGGCCTCCGCTCGTTACGTCTAAATATAACAAAATTTTGCTCGTTCAATTCACCAATTGTATCCACGTGCGCGCGGAAAAAAACGACGAAAGTTCCGACGCAACGATGACAGACGATAATGAGGACGAACAGTTCAAGGAAATAAGCGAGCGATTTCGAGGAACTAAAATAGATGAATTGGAGCAGGGAAAAAGAATCGCTAATGAAAAATAATAATTATTAGTCTTAAACATAACTCGGAGACAGTGCTCGCAATAGATTATCCATTTTTAAACGAGATCTTAATCCATTAATCTATATAAAGTGGGTTATTTAAAACTTTACGATCTCTCTCTTTTGAATATATAAAGAAGAATTAAACATTTTCTCATTATATAAATTTCCCATATAGAAAAAAGTGCGATGATAATCTTGCACGAGATGAAATAATTGGAAGTATTTTTAATTTTTTTTTTCAATTGCCATTAAATTTCCTTGAATACAAATGCACAAGTACGCGTGTTTGAATAACCAAATTAACTACCAACAAAATAATTCCACGAAACGAACGAATTAACCATTTTCTCTCGATGGAGAATTTGTTTCCTGAAGTATAATCCTGAAGTGGCGGACCGCGCAATTCAGTTCCCTACTGTTTTGATTATGTTACCCATCGTAAAAAGTCTTCCCAACATTGCGCAGGACGGGAACCGTTCTCTTCCGGGACACGGGCGGGAATAAAAATGTCTAATTCATTACTTCACTGCTGACGACGTTCCGTGCCGGCCGATTTGTCGTGCCGGCCAAGTATTGTGTCGCGAATTCGTACTGGGCGGTCTTAATATACGCCCTGTGTTCCACGGAAGCGACACTCGAGGACAGTCGAGATATATTTAAACGCACTACCAGAGCTGATTCACCACGGAGTTTCATTAGCGCTACACGCGAGCGCCGTCTACTTCGTGCGGATCGGGAGTTGAGGATGCTCTCGGAAAATGGACCGCATAATGGGATTCTTAATTTCATCAATAAATTTTATATAACGTACGTGATGGCTGCAATGAAATCTGTAATTAAATTAAGGTGCTATAGAAAGAATTATATATTTCAGAATTGAGTCGTATCTACGTGGGACAATTTTTTGGACATTAATACTTGGTCATAAGTATAAAGCATCCATAAAATGACGTAAACGTTTTATATCTCTAACGAAAAATAAATTAAAATGGTTTTATCGAAAAATAATACATATGTTTTTATGATAATTTTAATATTTTATTCTTCTTTTTAGCTTTTATTACCACCTTTTTCAAGAAAATGCAATTAATTTATGCTTTATATTTTATGATCAAAGTTGTAATGTTTCTTTGGGATAGAGGTGTAATAATTTACGCGTTTATTTCGCTCGAGTCCAACGCGGTTGCAAGAACGTGTCTACCGAGGTTCATGGAAACCAAACATCGACGGGCACCGAAATTACTCGACATTTACGTATCTCCATCTCACGAACAACGATTGACTAACAATACAGCGTGCCTGACGGGTGTTTCAGGCGGAAAAGCACGGTCCATCGCCACCTTTATTGTCCAGTTATCTTCGTAGTTGTTGTAACGCAGGCGTTGCTTACAAGCGAAAGCAAGTACCATTCTCTTTGCAAATTAGGGCGAGTCGAGGTGTACAAATAATACGATGTGTACGTAGAACTACCGTTTGTTTTCTGAAATCGCATAGAACGCGCGCCATTCTGTACGTACTTTTGAACGCATTCCTTTGGCGCAACAATCCGCGTTGCGTCTCGCTGCCTGCAAAGATAACGACTACTTTGTTACCCGTTCAGTCTTGGCGTGAAAGAGAAAAAAATAGGACAGGCCGATTAAATCTTGACCGTAAGAACATTGCTCCATACACAGCGTGCAAGTCATTACCACCAGTTTCGAGTAGTTACTTTCATCCACACGTTTTATTCGTTACAAATGTCTCACAAAATAACATGACACATAAAATATTAATTACTACGGACTTTTCTGATCTAAATTTATTTTTTCTCATTCTTTCTGTAATCCAATTTCTAGATGAATATAATTCTCACATATTGCTGTGTTATTAGGGATATAAAATTCTCTCTCTCTCTCTCTCTCTCTCTCTCTCTCTCTCTCTCAACGATAAAATTTAACGCCCAATTATTATCTCCGTGTCATATTTCATATAAAATTAATTGAGATATTATATTCGTTAAAAATGTCTTATAAAATTCGTAATAAAATGACACATGACAAATTCTAATTGTTACAGATTTTTCTGATTTAAATTTATCTATTCCGTTTATTTTGGATTAATAAATATAATTTTTACATATAATTTTAATATAATTTTGACATATTACAGTATTATTATTACGGAATATAAAATATAATAATAAAATTTAATGTCTCGTTTTTATTAAAATTAATTAAGGTATACTATCTATTAGAAATGTTTTATAGAATACGTAATAAAAATATTTCCGATTTTTGTAACTCATTTCATTTCTGGATTATAAGAAGTATAATTTTCATATATTGCATTACTATAATTACGATGTATAAAATTTCACGATTTAACATACTATATACTTACTACATATCTCCGTCATGTCTCGTTTTATCTAAAATTAATTATAATATTTTATTTGTTAGAAATATATGTCTTATAAAATGCATAATAATATCCCACGTAGAATATTAATTACTATGAATTTATCTGATTTATACTATAATCTATTATAATTAATTAACATGTAATATAACCTTCTTTTCGTATCTTGTTTTTTTGTTTAAATAATATTATTTATCAATTAACATATCACTATTTCAACGAATCTCACGTTATATTTTTCCGCGTTATTTACGTCGTGATTACGTCATTCGTCGGTCCATAAAATTCTAATTGTAATTATGCGTGTAATTTTTTCAGCTCGTACGCGAATAGTCACATTTGCACTTGCCGTGCCGGATTTATGCCAGCCATGCATTTCCGTATCCGACGCGCGCGCGCGATACGTCAGTTTTATTGCGTGCTTGATTAAATCGGTTTACGTATGGATACTATGCTTACCGACGATTCACGATTGTGCGATATTTCGAAACGGTAGTCATTCCACCGGTCGAATTTTATACGCGTCGTATCGTATCGTATCGTGTCGTAGGCGGGGCCACGGTTGCATGCGACCGAATCGATGATAATTATTAATGTTATAACGAATCGCCCGCGCCGATATCGCGTGTCATAGATCATACGCAACTGTATGTATTCTAAATTCCCCCTTTTCGCTCGTTCATCGAGCCCGCCGTTTCGTTTTCCGCCGACCCTCCCGCAATTTTCGATGACTATTTATCAGTCTCTCGCCTGTCATCGCCGGTTTCTGATCCGACAATTCGACGTGGACTAACAGAGCTGTAATTGTGTATCGTAAATTAAGAGAAATCGTTAAGTTTATAAAATATTCTTTTCACCATAAAAATTCATAGCGAGTTTAATTGGATACACTCAGTATGCACTGGTGCACATTAAAGCCATCGTACACAAATTAAACATAAACACAACATAAAAATATGTGCTTAATATAAATAAAACGGATTGGATCATAAAATCCTGAGTACATTTTATTGTGTTGTTAAGTAAAATATGTATTTTATATTTGAAATATTTGTATTTTATTTTTATACACAGATTAAATCATTGTACAACGGCTTTAATGTGCATTAGTACGTATATATTAGTGTGTCTAATCAAATTTGCTATAAGTTTTCCATAGAAAGATATGAATAAATATTTTGTATATAATAAAATTTTGCATTTTTTTTCAAAGAAAAAAAAAATAAGAAAATTAAAAAATCTATACACCAAATCTGTATGCAAATAATCTAGAAATGTAATGTTTTTCATTAATGTCAAACAAGAGAAATCCATTTGGTGCAGAAATTATGGCATTAATTATTATTATTGATTTCAGAAACGTACATTGTTACAATTCTGTTTATTTCTACTATATACATATTTATTGTATGCACATACAATAAATAGATATGATATTGAGTGTATATCCAATATTTATCGCAGAAATGAATTATTTTCAACCTCTCCGTTCTTTTATAAGATTCAATGAGCAGGTCCGATTTAATTTGCGGTATTTAGTAAGCATTATTGCAACATATTGCGAGATGAAATATCGCGAATCGTAAAACTTCGCGTATTTTACATTCATTCTCTTTTCCCTCGTTTAATTTGTCCTCATGCCTCGTGCATTTTCCATCCTCGTTCTTCATAATTATTTATCAGCCTCTCATCTGTCGTCGCTGCTTTCTCGACGGTCCGACGTATAATTCCTCTTCGTTCAGAAATGGTTTTTGGCGCGAACGGCTACTGGCATTACTCCCGCGAAATTATCAGCGTTACATTGCGTTCCAACAAAACCTCCCCGATGGCGCCGCGTAAATCACTAGATACGTTCTCTCTTTTTCAGAGAGATAAAAAGATTAGAGTTACCCATCTTGCAGATAGCCATTGTAATCAATGAACGATGCAATTTGACAAAAATGACGCTTCGAGTATTTACGTAGTTTTGACTACAATTTTTCTTTCTATTTTTATAAACTTTCATGGAAAGAATTAGAATGAACGATTTTGCTAAAGTACCTACTTAAAAATTTAGCTAGATATAGATCTGAAAATAAATTTTATTGAACTATCAAAATAATTAGGGTAACTGTCCCAATTACTGTGCCTGTCCCTATTAGTGTGTTTTTGTATTTCGAGTTATAAAGGAAACTAGCATAAATAAATAAGAAAAAATATTTTGTTAAGTTAAACTATTAATGCATACGATACCGAAGATAATATTTATTTTTTGAGTATTAAAGTATTTTAAATATTTTTCGAAAGATATGAGGAATTTATGTGTAATCCAATAATACGTACCGTAATAAGATTTTAAGCTTGTCCCTATTAATGTTCCCTGTATTGGAGCTGAGAACGTTATGTTATGAGTGTACTTTCAAATAAATATAATTGAAATAATTGATTTAATATGTAATATTAACATAAACAAGTAGCTTAAATTACCTGTTTTAGTAACTATATGTTAAAATATGGATAGGCACACAGATTGGGGGCATTAATAGGGCTTATCGCCGCTTAAAAGACTCACTAATAGGGACAAAAACATGTTTTTTATTTTCATCAATAACATTATAAAGTATTAACATTTTTTAGATTAAAGAAATATTATAAGAAAAAGAGGTAGTTGAAAAAAGAAGTAGTTGATATTGATTGCAAGCAGAAAAAATTAAAGCTACAATATTTAATAATTATTTTAGTAATAAACAAATTGGCTAAAAGGCACATTAATAGAGACAGTTACCTTATGACACTCAAATTGATGATTAGGATAACAACGTTTTTTAGCAGCATGACTCATGTTTGAGTTTTTCACAAATATTTTGATAGACCAACATTATTTTCAGATCAGTATCTAGCTAAATTCTTAGACATTTCAACAAAATTGTTCTTTTCGTGAAATGTAATGGCAAAGAAGTAAAAAAGAACCTCGAAGCAATAAAATTAAGTAATGCAATTGATCGATTACATTTTGACGAAACTTTCAAGACGAATGATGGAATTTAGCCGATGAAATCTCTCAGAACTGATCGAAATAGGATATTTGTATGACATTACACAAAGAAAGGTTTCTTCAATTTAAAGAAATATTTCTTTGCTATACGATTAAAGAACAAATTTCTTTGATTTGAACGTTATTTCTTCGATTTGAACATAATTTTTTTAAATAAATAAAATCTTCAAATAAATTCTTTTATTTAATTTCAAAAAATAATGTTTAAATCGAAGAAATGATATTCAAATCAAAGAAATTTTTTTCTTTAACCATACAATAAAAACATTTCTTTGAGAAGAAACTTTTTTCTGGGTGTATTTCCTTGGCATTAATGTATTGCATACCTTTTAGGTAGGTTTATCCGCTTCTTGCAATCCGTGTTTTGCAGCTATGAGCAAATTTTCGCGAACAAGTTGAAACATTTAATATTTCCTTGTTGACCGATCGCTCGCCCCACAAGGCTGTCGCCAACTTCCGTAATTTATTAAGCGTGTAATGTCGCGCGCGGTTCTACCGAAAGTCCAAGATCTACAACACGCGTCGAGTCCGATTCCAGTTAAAATCAAGACGGTGTAATAAAGCCACTGCGATCCAATTATTTCGAGCGATAATGCCGTTTTATTGTGTTTAACTTAAATGAGTAACGCTAAGGCTGCGTGATACCGGCGCATTATACGATACTTTGTACGGTGTACATTTGAATAAAGAAGAGATAAAGGAAAAAGAAAAAAAAAAGAGTAGAAATATCTTTTCAGGCTCTTTAACTCTCTCAAAATCATTCATTTCTGTAATCTTCACCGTCTTTCTGTTACACTTATATTCATTCACGGAAACATGCGCGAGAAGTTCAAATAAATGCTGTATTTTTAAAATATTGAACTTATCGAATTACAGCAAAGAATTATATTTTTAACTATTTTATGGTAAACGTTAGTTGCTTACAGTTGTTGTTAGTACCGTACATTTTTATATATAAAATTCGCTTTTTAAATTTATTTTATGTTAAGAGAGAAATTCAAATAAGTCCTCATTAAAATTTTCTCATTGAAAAGTAAACGAACAAAGATTTGAGACTACTCGTATTGTACTGACATTTAATTATGCTGTATTTTTAAAATATTGAACTTATCGAATTACAGCAAAGAATTATATTTTTAACTATTTTATAGTAAACCTTAGTTGCTTACAATTGTTGTTAGTACCGTACATTTTTATATATAAAATTCGTCGCTTTTTAAATTTATTTTATGTTAAGAGAGAAATTCAGACAAGTCCTCATTAAAATTTTCTCATTGAAAAGTAAACGAACAAATATTTGAGACTACTCGTATTGTACCGACATTTAATTATAAGCGGGCTTTCCAATTGAAATAAATATACATTTACTCTTTCATATCGCGTTACTGCCGACGAAGTGCGGCGCAACAATAACGTTAGCACGCACGTGCTCAACAAGGGGAGTGTCATCCCTCAGGGCAATTAGATGTACTCTCTGGGAAAGAAAAAGATAAACGATGGGTCAACCCGTGCAATCTAATTCCGAAACCCTCCTCCCATGCAAATCGAGGCGCCCTTAGCTGACGTTTCAACCCTTGACACTCACCCTTGGTGGCGCCATAGGGTCGTACACGTAAACGCCGCAGTACTAGTTCCTTCGACTCTGTACAACGTGACTTAAATTAACCCCAGCTGCTTCACGCGCCCTTCTCTCCTCTTTCAGAGCTCTCTGTCTCAATGCTCTGCGTGTCTAAAAGCCAACGAAAGGTTCTTCGTCGTAAAATTTACGAACTGGGAAATAGGCTTGGTCTATAGGGAGTATTTAATTGCGGATGTAAACAATCATTCGTTTGCCCTGAATACTTCTGTTTAAAAAGACAAAAATCATAAATAGGAAACTCATCTTAGCAGCTCTTTATATCGTACTGATGTACGTTATTAAAGTAACAATGAATTTGATTTTCTGTATTTTTGTATAGTTTAAAAAGACAATTGATAATATATATTGTATTTTATATTTCTGTCAAATCTTTTTGGAAATTGTTGCAAGTATATGTAGTAATTACGCTTTTATTGAATAAGATCAATTTTTTTTCACTCGACAAAATCGCATTAAAGTTATTTATCAGGTAAAGTTTGCATGTTTAGCATGTGATGAATTAAATTCAATCGTAATTTAATCAAGAATTAATTCTAATACAGTTAATGTAATTCTATTATTATTGATTGAGTATATTATTGATTAATTAATTGTTATTATATGGTTATTAGCCTCCTGTACAAGTATATCCTATACCATAGTATTTATTGGTATGATATACATTTCTCGCTTATACCTAAGAAGTAACAGTGTACTTCGCTCAGACGTAATTTCTCTTGACTTTTAGGACATGTTACACTTCTTCACGAAAATAATACGTTCTTGACGCGCGGCATAAAGAATACTTTTCCGGAAGCGAATATCTTTCTATCTAACACAAGATCATGTTTTTATCTAGCTCTCTTCCTCGTGTCTTCGCATCGCTGTTCACGACTCGTATAAATCATGATGAATGAGAAAACAAGCAGCGCGCATGGTACTTGAAAACATCCCCCGCGCTATATTCCCATCTTTCTCTCTCCATCCCTTCTCTCTCTCTCTCTTTCTTTCTTCGTCTCTTTCTCTCTTGACTCCCGGTACTAATTCCAACAAAAGGACCATTGCTGCACACGGTGGATTCTACCGGGCGTGGAAAATGGAAAACATACCGCGCAAACACGATCCGCCTCCGCCGTCCGAAACACGTTGCCGGGTGGATTTTGTCGATGAAGGGTGGCAGTCGTCGTGGGGTGAGATACCGTAACGGTTCGCCCCCATTTCGCCTACAAGCTCTCCAACCTCCCTGGTCGCCGGGCGTCGGTCGACGAGGGTGGATGATAGTGTGGCGATTCACGGATGAATGTCGCTCGAGTTATAATTGCAACGAGTCGTAATTAGTTTTGGAAATTTAATTATTTCTTGGCCGCGCGATAAATGCCGGCGGCTGCCGTCCCGTGAAAGCCTCCCGGCGAAGAATTATTTGACGATTTCACCACCGTGTAACGTACGCGTTAATCTCACTTCGCCCGTGACTTCGGGCGTCGTCGGAGGTGGTCCTGTAACTGCAGGTCATTAGTCCACATTTTGCCGAATGTACATTGCGTTTTACTTATACCGGCCAACTGCTAACGAAAGTAATTTTCCTGGGATTTAGCCAAATACAAGTTTATGTACACGCGTACGAGGATACGTGTCTCATTAAACGGGTTATCTCATAATAAAATAGTCCTAACATGTTTAGAGAATGTCATAAATATTACGAATTTTATCACAAGTCGTTTTTATTAGAAACATTTCTATAATCCGCAAATTAATTATAATCATTGGCAAATTAAAATGATTCTTATAAAATAAATGTTGTAAATATTTTTTATTTTGTTTCTCTATTTTATTTAATGTAACTTCTTCGTTCTAAATGATAACTGTGAATCTAGAAAAATATCATTTTATTGCTATGAAATATCATTATCTACTCAATTTACTTCCGTTCTTTTAAATAACGGTTATTTTTAACAAAGAATATTTTTTTATAATAACCTTAAAATATACTTATAATATATTATAATATATTATATATTGAGAAAAAATTATTAATATGTACTTAAAACAAGAATTTATTTTCTTCTGGAAAATATTATAAAATTTATTGAAGAAACGATTTTATATAATATAATAAGCAAAGGAAATTTGTTTTGACTTGGTAGTCTTAATTGAAATAGTAAACTTATTAGGATTCAGAATATATTGGGTCATTTAAAAAGTATCCGCGGTTTTTTCATTCAAAAATTAAACAAAAAACCGCGGATACTTTTTAAATGACCTAATATTTTGAATCCTAAATTTGATGCTTATGACAAATTTTTGTGATAGATTTGCGAATATATGAATTTTTGAAATTATACTTGTAATTAATTATTATTTATATATATATGTATAATATTTTTCCGTGTACAGCTGTCTCGACATCGTAAATCGCCAGCGACAAATCCACTATAATCGATCTTTAAAATCGCGATCCTGCATCACCGCCCTTGGTTGCTCTCTCCATTAGCGATATGAATTTTCGCATTATATATATGCTGCTCGTGTCGACGTGTGTGTGTGTGTGTGTGTGTGTGTGTGTGTGTGTGTGTACAAAGTAAAAGTTAATTGAACCTGCGGCACGCAGTCAGACATGTTTACACTGCGATTTATCTTTCCGTCCACAAAATTTTTACCATTCCGTTAGGATAATTGCAACTGAATAGAGACTCGATTAAGCGATAGTCACGCGATGAGTCACTCGCTGCTGTTATTCATATTTTTATGCGCAAGGACTTCTAATTGCCCGTTTGTTCCGAGGTGCGAATGAAGTGTGTAATTCATAGTACGTGTAACGGAGTGAACGCAAAGAACTTGGTTTAATAGGTCTCGCATGCATTACACTTTCATAGTACATCGAGTATTATTACGTTGCAATATATGCATATTGAGAAATAGAAAGTGTCAATAAATCTCACTATTAGTTGGTATTTTATCACGAGGAGTTTAATGTCGCTTGTCTTTTTTTTTATCTATCGCTTATTGATGCGTTTCTTGCCACACAGTTATAATTATGCAAATTGTGTGAAATTAAATTTGTGCATGACAAAATATCCATGAAAAAATATGATTACGTAATTAATGATAGATGCTTATGTTTGTACGTGATTTTACAATTTTGTCGAACACAAAGCCAGCGAAATAAAAACATTCATACTTCACGTATGTATTGTTTTATTTATTGTATAGGATATTTTATTATAACTAAGGTTTATCGCGAATATTTTACATTTTGTGAAATGTTCTCTGCGTGTGTAATTAAACTTTGAAAGATTAAACAGTAACGTTTGATCATTAATAGACAATCGACGATCGACGGTCGCCTTTGTTTTAATTACAACATACATTTCGTCTCGTCGCGTCGTGCAGATGACATACATTCAGTGGCACATTCATCCGTGCTTATTAAAAATGAAGTACCTATTTGCAAAGGAATATTTGACAAGGTCTGAGCACGAGCCAACGTATTCGTTATTACCGTTATGTATGGCTGTCGATTGCGTTTTTAGAAATTAATGTTCGCATTCTCTCACCATGGCTTCCGTTCTGCGCTTATTGTTCTGTATTCTAAGGGCCAAGCGCACACAACGCTATTAAAAATTTATCAATACGCGAGCCCCACAAATATTGAAACGATATTTCATTCCTCTTCTACCATCTGATCTTTCTACCACCATCATGATTTTGTAATTCCGTATATTTTCGAATGTTAAAGAAACAATGAAAGTTAAAAGGCTATTAAAAATTAATGAGTAAGAGAGAGTTAAGAAAGAATGAATAGAAAAAAGAAATTTTGTTATTTGTTACTAAAAATAATTAGATATCGATTTTTTTTTTACGAAAAAATTAATAATTCTTTTTATTATTATAGATAATGATTGTATGTGTAACTTTTATGTTCTGTTATTTTCGTTTAATATTTATTTTTATTAAATTTATTTGAAATAAAATTTATAGCTGTGATAAATATCCGCTGAGTATATTGTTACTAATAATCATTGATACTATTTATATTCTTAATTTATGTTTTTTGTAAAATATGTGTTGGATGGCGTTGTTACGAAATAAAATGATTTAATACGGCGAAGATAATCTCTCTAATTGTAATTTTCGCCTTCATTCTAAAAAATTTATAAGACGGCGATTCTAAAAAATTTATAAGACACCACCAGTCGCGCACCCTCTCGGCGACTTTCCAGGCAGATTTTCACAAAAGCTGTCTCTTCTTGAAGTTTTGTCCGGCCCTTTTTGCTTTTGTGTGTCCTACCCTCGAAACCTTCCCCACGGTTTATGAATCTTTTACGAACGCATCGAAGTCCTGAAAACCGACGGCGCCTTTGTTCGACGAGTTTACCCGTTACAAAATGTCTAGAATATGTTAAGAATTGTGATCAATTATTAAAGAAAAATTACACAGAGAGAGAGAGAGAGAGAGAGAGAGAGAGCATACAAAGTAATTCGCTGCTAAATTTGTGAGTGAAAATTTGCATACACTGCTATGACTAAAATATCCGACTGAAGCAAAAAAATTTCAAACAATCAACTGTTAACGGTGGTTGTATCACAAAATGAATTTTTTAAAGATGTGTTTGAAGCTTTTACTATTTGAAGATGACAATATTCTCTATACATAGGGGAGTAACCAGGCATGTCCAAAAAATAATTGCATTTGAAATTAGTACTTTTAACTTGTGCTAGACAAGGAGCGACAGTACATTTTAAATTATAGTGGTATTTAGAACGATATTTAGAAATTCGCGAAAATTAAAAAACTATAGATAAATATAATACGAATTTCCTAAATCGAAGAAAATGATGGGTAACCAGGTAAATATTAATTATAAAACCACACACACCCACACACACACACACACACACACACACACACACACGCTCCTACGCGATACAACCACCTTAACTTGATTTTTTTATTAAACCAATGTTTAATAATTAAAATTATTTAAATTGTAAAAGTAAAATATTTGATGTCTCACACAATATTCTTACAAAAGAAGAAAAGTAAATCTTTCTTAAACCTCTTTAAATATTTGTAAAACTAATGAGACTTATTATGTTTCAGCGATCATGGCACACTTTTTCTTCCTGGCTGCTTTCTTCTGGCTGAATACGATGTGCTTCAACATCTGGTGGACGTTCAGGTGAGTCGTGATTCATTTCCCGTTTTCATTGCTCTGTTTCCAGGAGATAAATGTGTTTTCGAGCGTGACTTAAAACTGTATTACTTACGATGTACTTACGCGCAACCGTTATTTAATAACGACTGTTACAAAGTTGTGAAATCGTCAGGCAGGCAGACAGAGAGGTCTCTAACTTCGGTATCACGAATATCTAAAACTTCGAGAGTGATGCTTTGGAGGGTCGTAAAATTGCGCCACTGCCGTCGAAGAATAATCGGAATTTGCGGAATTTGCCGTTATACCTCGCGACGTTATCGATAAAAATGTTTAAAAAAACAAAGGGAAAAATGCTTTGGAACAGTACAGACATTCCAATCGTCGATCTGTTGCGTAATAGAATACCGTACAGGTCACTGACGCATATATTGTTAAGTAAAGCGAGGCAGTTAACGTTGTAGAGAGACGATAGCTAATTTCTATATACGATTCGAAAGGAATTCTAAATTATCGGGAAATTGAAGTAAACCACAACCGAAAGTTTAGCAAAAATGAGATATTTACCTCGATAGATATTTACCTCGTAAATAAATAGAACGCGGATTTATTGATTTGATTTAGTTAACATCGCTTTTCTAGAACAAAATGCCTAATTATCCCGACGAATATCGATGCTCGATAATGGCGAAATAAATTCTAATTAACATGTCGCTTCATTATAGTCCGAAATAATTATACAATGCGGATAAATCGTCCGTACGCAAGCAGATGATTATAATAATTTAACTAAATTTCAGAGAAATTCTACACGTTTCTTGCCTACGGCTCGTTGTAGCTAATTAAAGTCCGTTCATCCATACGTAATTATGAAAAATACTGGGTCGCGCGAGAGAACGTACAAATCACAAACGCAATTATATTCTCGTTTATGATCGCATAATCACTCAGATTAAAACAGACTACACAGAATAAAATCGTTCTTATGATTTACATAATAAAATGTTCCGATAAAATGTTCAATATTTCCGCAGAATATTTCTAGACAAAAATATATCAGCTTCCGTAACAAATTAATTCATTAACTGTCAAATTTTTACTTTTTATTTGAAAAAGTTTTAATTGAATGATGAATAAATGATTATTGATATCAAAAATAAAAATTTGATAAAATTCACAAATGAAGACCAAGGCAATTAGTGGATTAAGAATAAAAAGCATTTTCCGCAAACTGCTGAAGAGTAATGAATCAATATTTATTCAATAAATTATTATATGTGAATTGCAAGAGATTTAAGTATGTAAATAGCATTTTTAAGATTTAATAACCGTGGATTTTAATGTAAGAATGAAAAATTATATATTTATGCTATTCTGTATACACATTTCATACACTGAAAAAATTTTCGTAAATCTAAGTAATATTCCTTATTGCAAATAAATATTTACTAAATGTAAACATATTATTTGATTTAAGTATTACTTTCTTTTTTAAATAAATATTTATTTGTAGTAAAGAAATGTTTATTTAATTACTTAGTATTATTCAAGAAAATATTACTTAAATTTAGAATTTTTTTTCAGTATATAGATCTTATGCAACTGCTCAGTAAAAAAACTCAGTAATTTTTATTCGGAATATTAAATCTTTTATAAAATGAGCTTTAAATGAGCCTTAAAAATGTGATTTATACGCATCATGATCTATAATTGAAACATAAGTACTCCGGCTACTAGCAAGTACAATAGATTGCTGTCGCGATGAAAGCTTTGCTCGTTGGGGGAACCGAATGCACGAGAGATTGGATCAGGATCACTCGGTCGACTGGTTAATGCGATGCAACACGGTCACCATAACGGGTCGCTTCCTCGTCTCACTGCCGGTACTCGTGGTTCCACTCTCTTTTCTGTTTTATTTCTTTTTCGTTTATCCTTCCTTTCCTCATCGTATTTCTTCGCGCGTTATTTTCATCACGTCTTCTCGATCGAAAAGTTATCCATCGTCTGTATCTCGCCACGCATAATTGTCTACGCTTGCAGCTCGACTCTGTCGATTTATGACACTCGATACGAGATAAATTGATAACAATTTGGCTTATGCGATCATAAGCGATGTTAGAATTCAGAAAAATTTGCGTACGATTAACTTTTGTATTGACCTTTATATTTTAACTTTTATATTTTATGCCATTAAATCAAGAATAAAATTGGTTCTGTATTAACGATTTTTTTAATTTAAAGAGATAGAGTTTGAAAAATTTAGTAATGTTTTTTAATGAAAAGTAGAGATTTTTATATTTATATTTTCATTTTGCGTCAAATGTAAAAATATTAAAAGAAAAAAGAAGAGAGACTATAGTGCATTCTACAATGAGTTGCAAATACATACTTGATTATCATAATGCTTCGCATTAGCCAATCAGATCTAACATCGATAATTATTATTGATTCTTCTAATTAGCTATCGCGAAACATTGCAATGCATTGTAAAACACTTTCCAGAATACATTTTCAACTTCATATCTGAATATTTTATATAATGGCTTTTTCTATTTTTCCATATAATAACTCAATAAGTTAGGAAAAATAAAATTTTAATAAGACATGTCGTAGTCTCTGTTTTATTAAAATGTTCAATTCATTAATTAGTAAAAATAAGTTTTTTTTTTTCATTATCAAAAGTTTATTATTCTTGATTTTATAGTATTTCCTATGTGTGCGTTTAAACTGGATAAAAATTTGCAAAAGTGACATTTTTTGCCGTTGTAATTAAACAACATTTGCACGAGATATTTACCGTATTTTCAACATTTAATTACGCTAAACCGAACATAATATAATACAAATCGACGCAGTGCGATTTCAACTCCAATTGTGACATAACACGAAACTTGTCACTATCTCGTAATGTACCATATCAATTTGTCCGTAACAGAAACAAACTCAACGTAACATTGATACGGTAAATTGGCCGTGATATCCCCAATTTTTCGCAGATCGAAGACAACTGAAATATTTAAACGCCCGCGGTAAACCACGGTAAGCATTTGTATCAACGACCCTGACTTATCATGACCAATGCGGTTCGATGAACTTGCACTCTCACGTCGTTCACACTTTTATTTCACGTTTCTCTCTCTCTCTCTCTCTCTATCGCGCGCGCATATACTCACGCACGCAAACGCATACACGTCAAAACTGTCGGCGACACGTGCGCGTGTATCCACTTGTTGAAGTGTCAGCGGCACGTTGCGCGTTCACGGTGGCTGCCTCGTGATTTTCGAGCTGGAAAATTATCCTGATGTCATTTGCGGCTGCATGCGCGCGCGTATTTCTACACGGTCGTTGCACTGACCACTACTGTTGCATTGCCGATGATCTCTTTTTTTCTTACGGTCTGTCGACTCGTTACTGTCGGCGATGTTCGCCTATCGTTTCGCTCATCACCGGATTAACGCGTTGTGCTATACGAGATGTTACGCTCAGCGAAGTGAATGCCGCTAATCCTCATATGCATAAGTTTTGGACAGTTGGGATAATTCGCAAACGTGCGGATATGTCGAAAATAATAATACATTTTCAATTTCGTGTTACTGTAAATAATTTAAATCCAAAGAATATCTTTAACTGTTAAAAGAGAGATAATATAAACCGATAAAACAGTAATTATGCTGCAAAAGTGAGATAAAACACGATGCTGAAAATATCTTTAAAACATATATTTTTCTATAAAAGAATTTTTTTTTTTACATTTTGTCAATACAACTTCGCCTTATACAAAAACGCCTATTGTTTCTATTGAAATGTGATTGATATCACAGTTGAGTGATACAATATTTGAGACCGACTAGCAATACCACGCTACCATCTAAATGATTTAATTGTATCAAGTGGAAGCGTTCAATAGAAGTCCGTCCCTAATGAACACACCCTATTGTTTTGGATATATATATATATAATATATATATATATACAGCCAATATTCGCTTGCAAATACGTTGTCGGATACAACATAGAGTGCGGTAAATTGAATCAAACCAACCAATTCCGATCTGTGTAATTTTCTTGCGTTAGGCTTCCGTGACAGATGCAACCGTGGTATTCGACACCACCTCCCGTTGCGCCAATTAGTAGCGCTTTACGACATTATACCACCAATGGAAACTCGATGCTAGATCACCGTTACATTTAATTGCACGCGAAGGTCGCATCATGCGTTTTCCCATGCTTACGTTTTTCCGCCTTCCCTTCTCTCTCACTTTTCCTCTTTCTTTCTTTGTCTTCTTCTCGTACTCTCGATACTCTACGCGCCTTTCTTGCGCCTTTATTTTTCCGAGAAACTGTTCAATTATCTAACAACCAAGCAGCTTCTCACGGTCACTACAATCGCCGTCGATGAGCACTCGCTTGCACCGCTGCGTGACCTCGGCGTGCATTCAGCGTTTCTTCTCTGAACGAATTTACATTCTGGCCGCTGCCCAGCATCTGCCTGTGCTGAACCTGCGCACGGATTTTTCACGAAGTTAACCCGTTCGAGGGTTAACCCTTGTCGTTTTTGTTCTCCGATAAAAATGTTTCGCGTTTACATAATGCGCGAGTAAATGTAGTAGACGCAATACTCTTTGCAACAATATCAATCATCGGAACGTACAATTAAAGTTGAAAATTGTCGCGATTTGAGGACAGCAAAAGAGATAGCCAAGAAAATTCATGAGCAACGATTTATGAGAAGAAGCCGTTTTTAAAGACGCTAATCGAGAATCGATATAGCAGTTATTAAAACTTGTCTTGATGCTTTAATGATAATCTGTTGGAAGAACGAATTCGTCTTTAATTCGAGCAATACAATCAGTCATTGTCAACAATAAGGAAACTAATCACAAAGGCTCTCTGCGAAACAATAGTCGAGTCAGTCAGTGTAAAGCAAAGCAGAGCCAGCATGTAACGTCCTGCGTGAAGCGGTCGAGTGTTTTGCAGAGTGTATTAAAGGACAGTTCGTTAAGGTTTCTTCTGTTCTCTCAGAAGGACCCAGCTCATTAACTTCGTTTATCTCGCTCTCGATAACCAACCGCCTCGATTTCTTTGACCACAACCAAGTCGAGGGCGTGACGCGAATGATTAAAATGGTCTTAACGACGACATCGTTACTATCTTGACGACTTCACTCTAATGAATATTTTTAATTACAAATTTTACACAGATAATAAATATACGCATATAATTCGCACTTTACTAAATTGCACCGAAGAAATATATATTTTCTCCTGTAAAAATATACCTCATTCTCTAAGTGATAGTGTAATTTATTAATATTTCATTTATCACTTTTTCCTCATCAAACAAAACTACAAAACGCTAGAATTAAGATAGTTAATTTACTAAGAAGTGACTGTGATGAGATTAAGCATACCGGCCTTATAGTCAGTGTCATAATGATAGTCGATTAATCTCCCTTTCCTTCTCTCGAAAGTAACTCGTTATCTTTCTTCCCTCGTTCTCCAGAGTCATCAAATTTTTTTCCTCGGGTCTTCCACTAATTTGCTTCCAAATTCCGCATCGATGAGCCTTGGAGCTTGACGAATTTCCACTTGGTCGAATATTCTTGAAATCCTCAGCAACGCGATTTATCTCCCTTTCATACCCTTTTGTCTTCTTCGATCTTTTATTGTTCCTAAAGGAACGTTCGAGTCTCACAATCGGTTAGCTGCAAATAGATCGATTCTCGTCTATTGACGACTTATTCGAACGTCAAAGTCGTTGCCAAGAGAAACGTGACCTAAATATCCGAAACTGGGTCTCCGTGAGTGAGTACTCGTCAAATTTCATAAGACACAATGGCCTTCTTGTAACTGCAATGTATTCAACTGATCCGCCCCGCGAGAGAGCTTCTTCTTTCACAGTCGATCACATTCATGCAAAGTTATAACTCATGTAACTTCAGCTTGTCGCGAGTCATTAATCTTCTCATTGCACGAATAATTTCTCTTGGGAGCCATTTACTGAGAAAACTGTAAGAAATTGTTTCTAACAGCGAATTTTGGTAGGACGCACTCGGTGCACGTTAAAGTCGTCGTACACAAATTGATGTAAAGATGTGTGTTTAATATAAATGTAGAAACGGGTAATAAACCGTGACATTTTTAATACACTTCATTGTGCTGTTTTGTAAAGTATATATTTATTGTAATTCAAAATGTTTGTATTTCACTTTTTATACTTATAGATTAAATCATGTACAATGACTTTAATATGTACCAATACGTATTAGTGTTACCAATTCGAATTCGCTGTATAGATATGTACATTATTTACATATACCTTCATACAATAAATTTATTGTAAAATAATTTTTTGAGTTATGATTGGATTGAAAGAAATACAATTTTGACGAAATAAGTTTTGGGCACGCATTTACGTAAAAACTTTATTTTCTAAATAAACGTATAAAAGATATAAAATGTTCATAAAAAAGCTATTTTATTGTTTTGCAAGTACTTCGTTTTATTCTCTATTTATTATCGGATATTTCAAACGTCGAAGTATATCGGCGCGTAACTCGAACGATCATAGTCATCGGCAGACACGGCCGAGTGCTATAAGCTTGGTATTTGAGGTCCCTCGGGTCAGTGCTCGAAAATCAACAAACCTAAGAGCGGACTCGCTCGTCCGGAATACACCGAATTCGGCTCGAGTACGGTGAGATACTCGCGTGAGATCCGTGGCCACTGCAGTCACAGGCAAATGCGGGAAACATGGCAAACCGACGGCCATGACCGCAAACGCGACGGTCAGCGAGATATCTTGTTGCGACGGTGGTGGCCGCAGTCTCGAGGATCCGACGAAGAAGTTCCTGCCAGGCCGAGTTCCGAAGTACGAAGTCGAGCGGTTAAGCTAATTTAGAGCCATGGACGGGAATGTAACCCCGACCCACCTTGAGAGCTATCGAATTCAACGGTAAAGCGAAATCGCACGTACAGATATTCGATTCCGAGTGACTGGAAATTATTCTACCGGCAACAAGCCTTCCCTTTATGATACCACTGCTTAATTTGCGAATGGAACAGAAGTAGACTGAAAAATGATCTGCATTGATCGAGACTTTGGTCGTGTAGCCTTTGCGCCTTTGGGATTAATTTTTGTTCGGTCAAAGTGTGCGGTAAATAAGTATCACATACATGATTGAAGTATTTGTAATGTGTAAATTAAAAGAATAAAATATGTAGATGTTTCTAGATTAACAAGGAAATCCATGGAAGTGTCCCTCTTCGATTTTAATGACCTTCGAATATGTTGTTTTCTAGGCAAAAATAAGGGACATTTTTTTTATAAGAATCCAATTGCACTTTTTATAGGCAGTGCAATAAGTGTTTTCTTTGAAGAAAATTGGTCTTTCGAAACGAAGGCGTCAAAAAAACTGTAAGAAATAGAACAAAATAATGATTTTAACAGTACTTAATAATTTTAATTAAAAATTTTTGTCAACTTTTGTTTTTTACAAATAATTTTAATACAATTTTTTAAAATAATTTTTTTTAATTGCTATTATATTTACTTTATATATACTTTTCAAACCATCTTCTTTTTCAGAACATTTTTTTCTATGTTTTACATAGTTTTGTCGATATTTGCTTCGAAAGAAACACGATCTCTTAAAAATGTGGCTAAATCTTCATAAAAAAAAAAATACGCATGTTCCTTATCTTCTTCTAAAAAAACAACATTCAAAATTGGAAGGAGACATTCCATGAGAATTTCCTTGTAAGAGAGTTGAGTTAAGAGTCACTAAATTAATCTCTAAATTGATTACTGCAAACAGTTGCACGCAAAGAACTTCCGCGTTACGCAAGAAGAAGGAAAAAAACACTACGCTTCGTCTTTCTGGAGCGGGTTAATGACTTCAGTATCCCACCTTCTCTTCTTCGCAGCGCTGTTCGTTACGCGTTAGATAATGCATGCAAATTGCGTTAACGTAACTTGACTGCCGGCTCTAAAAGCCGGGGACCTCGACCGGTCTGCTAGTCAACGACCCGCCCGTGTAAAGATAGACGAATCGTCGTTATGCTCACCGATGCAGCTTCCATCCCGCAGCCTATTATGCGACTGTCGGTAGTGTCATGAATGCATTCTCCATCGGGAACCGCTGACAGCAAACCGACCGAGTGAATCGTACGAGGTTGAAAATTCAGAACGCGTGCTGCCTAGTCGTATTTCGCTTTTATCTGGATTTTTCGATGTCTGGATACTCGGATACTCGGATACTCGGACTTCCGCGCATTGTGATCTTTCCTTTTAAATTCGATTTGTTCCGGATGTGCTCGTATCCCGCGAACCTTTTGATTCGGTTCTCGCGCAACTGACCGTACCGAATATCCCGGAATTGGTGGAGCAGCATCTTAAGAAATCTATTTTTCTCTGTCGCAGGAAATTGTCGTTTTTCACTTTTAGAATTTCGATTGAACGTCGAATAACGCTCCGTCGTCTATTCTTATCTCCATACTTCACGTATACATACGAACGTTATTACCTTCTACTGCAAGATCTTTAATAAAATCAATAACTTTACTACGACTGTAGAATTGACAAATATTTATGTCACAAGTTTCTAGAGGTTTAAATAATTATTGGATAATTGAAACATTTGTTGTCACCAGATTTCGTATTAAATCTCGACGCATATTGCCAAGTATTGAGATACGAGACGAGATTTCCAACTTGTCTCGTTAGCTACTGTAGAACATTTCCCTCTTTCTCCCTCTCTCCCTACATATATACATAATGAGTACCGACTTGCGCAGCCAGAACATTTCGAGTGAATCACGCGAAGCCTTTACAACTCACGCGCCTCCGAGGTTCTCCGCGTGCGAGCACGAAACCTCCATCGGGGTTCATTTCACTCGCGTATATTTTTGACCTCTCCTCGTGGTACGTGCTGCATGAAAGATATTTTCCGTGAAATGAAGCCTAGTCCATTACCATGATCGACATCCCTCCAGGCGCGCGATGAAATCCTCTATATACTGCGAACTCCGTGATCGCGAACGCAGGAGGAACAGAAATGAAAATGAATCACGGCGCGAGACGTGAGGAGTCCGTCAGGACACCGTAGCCGATTTCCTTCGAACTGGATCGAGTACATCTCAGGAGCGTTGCTCCTTATTCGAGTCGTGTCGCGACTACGTAATGCGCCATTTGCATAACACAATTGCGCGATACAGTCACGCAGGACGATGCTGCCCCGTACGTCCATCGTTCGACTTCGTACATTGTAATAACGCAAAATAACAATATATTATGGTAATCAGTATATAAATTGCAGCTATAGCGTCTTGCTATTTCGAGTACAGGTCACGGAACAGTATCGTGTGCTTTTCACGATGAGACAGCCCTTTATTTTCTTACAGCTGATCTACGTTATTCTGTCGAAAGTAAAACGATGTGATGCTAATGAAGATATTTCTTCATCGCAATAGTCCTGTTAAATAATTCAAGGGAGAATTAAACGCGCACGCTTACATGGAAATACGTCTCTCATTTATCATCTTTCTAATTATTATTAATGTCATGATCTGAAGAGCGCGTTAATTTGCCGCAAGCATTTAATCAAGAATGAATTGAATTTCATAGATCATCAGCGCTTGTCTCGGACCGACTGCGAGGAATGTCTTCGTGGACATTTGCGAGAACAAAAGTTACCTTGGCGTGAATGTACCCTAGTTCAGCCACCACTATATCAAGACCGCTTCTCCGGTACCGTGAACAGACCGAGTAAATCATGAACGGTCGTTAGAATTCAGAGCCTGATTCTCTTGAGACCGAAGTAGAGAGAAGGAGAATCTTGGCGAGAGCGGTGCCAAAGATTCGTATTGCAGCGTGTACCTCTTGTCGATACTTTTACAGATTTTTTTTTTCTCTTTCTCTTGTTCGATTTCTTCCCTCTTGTCTGTACCTTTCTCTTTTATCTTGATTTTACTCTGTAGCAGTACAACCCTTCCTTCGCTTTTTACCATCGGAATCCGGAAATGGGCAAACATCCTACGATAAAATTCTCTACCCCGTAATCGGTTTCTTAGAAAACGCGCCCTTTATTCACTCGATGGATTAATTTAACAACTTCCAGCTTCAACAAGTTTAATATTTCATCCAATACCTGATTCGATAATCCAACTGTTATTGTAATGGAAGTACGTAAAAAAGTTACGATATTACTTTACGCGCTTTTTTCGCGTAATTCGAAGGGATTCCTCTGTTAATTTCTCTCAGATTATGCCGGCTCGTTTGCCGATTTTTAGGAATCCCTCGTTATACCACAGCGTAATCTCACGTTCCATCGTACTTTCCCGCGTGCTTTCGTAATCACGTGAAAATACCTCATCTCAGCCCTTTGGATTTTCCGAAGCGTTCGCTTCGTTAGCATACGTTAATTTGTTGATAATTAATACGATGGCAATTACGTGACGTTTCTTCGCTTTGTACATAAACCCCGGGAGATCAACAGAGCTAAATTTCTCGTCATTATCTCCCGCGCAATTCTCTTCGTTACACAGCAGCGTGTATCAGGGGAACGTCACGCATGTGCGTACATGCGTTGTGGAAGCTGGTGCCAAGTTACACGACAATCTTTCGTCGTATCGTCGTTTTCCATTTTGCTGCTTCGCAGTATTTCTACGATAATGTTATGCAACAGCGGCATATAAATTGGAAGCACGGTTACTCGTGACGTAATTTAATAACAAACAGCTAACACTTTTACGAGTGACATTTATGTGTACGCAAAGTAACGTGCGACTAGGAGAGAAAACAGTTCACGTTAACTAAAAATATCTGTGTAGACTTATTGTTAGTTTCAGTCTCGTTGCGAGAAATTGCGCGAGTTAAAGTTTTGACTTTCGTGTATTTCCTTGTAACAACTTACAGAAAATCGTTTCTAAGAAACGTACAATTAAGTCTACCTAAGATTTAGCTGATTCCTTTGTTCCTTTCTTCCTGAAACAAAACAAAATGGTCAAACGAAAAATCAGTCGAACTTTAGTCAAGTTTAACTGACGGATTGTAAAGTATAGCAGCGTAGTAAGCTAAGCGAGATCAGTTTCACAACAGAGACAAGCTGACGTAGAATCTTTTTATTCAAAAAGTTTCCACGTTTGTTACGTCGGCTGTAGACTGCCTTGTGTAGCATTCGCTTACACGGGACAAAAATCTCGATTACGTGATGAAACAAGATCGAGGACGGCGAATAAACGACCGGGCGAAATTCGAGAGGAGAAAACGCGATACACGAGAGTTTGAAGTTGTTCTCGCGGTCGTTTGTACGGGACGAGCATTTGAAATCTACGTATTTATATGAAAGAGCTTATGAAGCGAGAATCAAGCGAAAAGATATCGCACCGATGCACGAAACGAACGTGTACATACAAGTTACAACTCGCTCGGCGAGTCTCTCCGACAGTGAACCCTCAGAAGCGTGACATTGTCAGGGATCGTATTGCACGATACGTTCATCCTCCGTGACCGTGGCTTGCAGTGATTGCACGCTTAGTCAGTCAGGGTTGGGTGAATTTAAACCAGGTACGGTGCAATGGCAGATACAATCAGCGGCCCACCTCAGACCATCGATTAAGCATTTTTTTCAATTCGAAATGCAATAAGGTAAACGTCCCAGAGTGATCAGACGTATACCTGCCTATGTCTGAACATTTGCACAAAACTTTATTTATTTATATTATTAATCTTTTAAAATGCTTTTTTGAATATAATATTATAATTTAATTGTAATCTTTAAATACCATTAAATTATAATGTTGTAATAAAAAAGCACTTGAGATTAATAATATCAATTTGTTTTTTTCATTCTTTCAAGTCTCCCGTCTTTTGCGTTTTGTTCGCTAAGAAATATATACGCTTAAGTAGATATCACTTTCAAATGCGTATTGTCTTGTATTTCGATTTTTAATCAGCAACAAGAGGATTTCTCTTATTCAAATTCTATTTTTTTTAAGTCTTTTTTAATCTTAATTTTCGACCGTAAGGAGTCATTTGGATACAAAGCGAAAATTTTTAAACGTTTATACAAATAGTATAATGAAGTTCTAAATGCAGATAAAAAAAACTTTGACTTGACCTTCCTTTATCAATTGTAAAACTGAAGTGCAATTCTGTTTCTGCATTTCTATTTCAAACATTTTAGAACTTAGGTAATTTTTATCTATTTTCAACTGTAGTTGAAAATTAAGAATATAATATTGTAATTAATATTCTCAATAAAATATCAGTTAAATTGACAAAAAAATTTAGAATTAGAAGTATAAGTATTATAAGATAGTATATTGCACTCTCTAAATTTTTTTAAGTGGAATCTCACTCTGGAAGAATGAAAATGAAGCCAGTCTGGAAAAAGAGTGATTCAATATTCAATCTTAAGAGTGAGATTTCACTCTTCAGAGTGAAATTCAATCTAAAAGTATCGTTTATTATTTATTTTAGAGAAATTGAACAGGAAAATATATATTTCCATAAGCACTAACGTAGTACAAATTATAAAAATAATATTTAAGAAAGGAATTCAAAGTCGAGACGTGTAAGGGACGTGTTTGCCTGCATTTCGAGCATCTGAGGTTTTATTTTATCTTTCCACAAAACGAGATCGTTTTTGCGAGAGCCGGTCAAGCCACGTGCGGTGTGGCAAGCTCGCGGAAGACGCTGGCGACGGAGAAGGAAACGAAAGGTAAGACCGAGAGGAGTCGTCGACCTCCGCAGGTAGGTCGTAGCCGCAGGTTGCACCTGCATCACCTGTGGCCGAGTTGGGCGCCTCCAGCAAGTTCTTGAGGCTTCGGTAAAATGTTGCAGCTTGATCCGCCGGCGAAGAAAAAACTGCCTGTCCAGCGTCTACGACGGAATCCGGCTATCAGGCTGTCCGGCGGAGGAACATCGCGAACACGTACGGATGCGGTACGATGTGGCGCGTCGCAGCGTGAAATTCTCAAATTTGCAAAACTCGCGGCTCTTTTCGCCTCTTTGGAATACTCAGCAGGTGCACCCGGTGCAGTCGTGCGAAGCAAGGAGCTCCTCGGATATGCCTTGTGGGTTGTTCGTTTCCCGGTCGAACGCGCCGATAGGAGGACTCACAGCTCGAATTCCGGCGTAGATAGGCACCGTAAAATTTCCGTGATTTATACAGGATGCACTCCTGCGGTTTCTCTCGTCGACAAAATTGTTAGAGCAATACAAAATCGATTCGTTTTCTTTATAAACGTAATATCTTCTTTTTCGATACGTACATCCTTATCAGACAGTCTTAAACACAACTTAATTTCGCTTATATTAGGTCATTTAAAAAGTATCCGCGGTTTTTTCATTCAAAAATTGAACAAAAAACCGCGGATACTTTTTAAATGACCTAAACTTAAATTGAAAGAAAAAGATAGTTGGGAGATTCAGATTTTGTTATTCAATTTTAGTACAATATTAAATATATTGTAGTAACAATTTAAACTCGCAATATAGGCAAATGAGAGTAATACTGCGCGGTTATTGATGCGCCAAATTAATAATTTAATTTGTAATAGATACAAATTAAATTATTGTATGTAATAGGTATAAATCATACATGCGAACAAATAAGTGGTATGTATTAGAAACAAATTAAATTATTAATTTGGCGCACCAATACCTGCGTAGTATTACTCTCATTTGGCTGTATTGCGAATTTAAATTGTTACTTAGATATCAGAGAGTTCAGTAAAATATTATATAATTTCTATGTAAATATATTGTGCTTATTATTAATTCCAAATTGATGGAAGGTTTTACATTTTTAATTTCTTGTAGTTTTTATTCAGAGAAAACTAATCGAACTAAACAAAGAGCCTACAGGTAAAAAAGAAGAAAATGACGAGATACTCTCTGCAAGATTTTTCGCTTTTTAATAGGATAAAGTTCTGATTCTGCAACATGTGCGCTCTTGTATCCGTTGTGAAGGGAAAATGCAAAACGCGTTACATAAATTCACAGCGACTATTCGGTGAGCTCTTCTCCGCTGTTCTGTATTCGAATGCGCAAGGGAAGAAACGCCGTTCAAAGCCGAGCATCTGTAACGTAAAGCGTAAAAACCTCACGACGTAAAATTCTAAGGTAAATTCACGTCAAACACATGCATAGGGGGATACGTAGGGAATATTTGCAAATATCTATATTACGAAATCATGCCAAGTCATAGTCTTCGTGCAGAAAATGCATGTAAATTTCTTGATCTTTCAATATATACCCAGAGAAAAGGTTGCTTCGATTTAAAGAAATTCGGTTAAGTGAATTTTTTTAAATGAAAGAAATTTTTTTTAAATCGAAACAACCTTTTCTTTGGGTATAGTTCTGTTTATGTAATAAAAGTCTTTTTATTAAAACTATTCTGGTGTGTGTAGTACATAATAATGTAAAAATGTATTAAATTTTTTTCATTTTTATTTCTTTTAATATATAGAGAAATATTTCATAATTATTTTGTTACATTTAACAATTTCGCAATCGTTTTGTAATTTTATACGCATGATTAGAAAAGTCGTATGAATTTGTATTATTTATTTCTCTTTCGAATACGAAAAGTTGGGAAGAAAATATTTAATTTAAAATTTAATTTCAAAAATAATTGAAAAAAATAATTCTTTATTAACACATCAGTGTAAACGTTACGATATGAATTTAATTACGGATACTCGGATAATCCTCGTAAATCCTGCCATGTTTGAATCACAATTGTTACATCCATGGAGGAATGTATTTTAAACTTCACGAGAGGTGGTAATATTCGCGGCGTGAAAACGTCATGTTACTTATGGCGGTTTCAAATGCGCGAAGGGAGAACGTCATATGAAATTTTCCGAGGCGCAATACGCATTTCTCCTCTCTGGATGTGAGAAACGCGTGAAAGAGGTCGCGTAACAGTGCAATGTGAAGATCTCACACCTCCGCGACCCGCGTGTTTCTTTTCCTTTGAAAGCGTGGAAATACAAATCTACGAGATTCCGCCGTGAATTTCGAAAACCGGGTTTTCCGCCCGGCGCCAAGAGGCGTCCGAGAGACGTCAAATGTGTTTTACCGCGGTTTCCATCACGGATGATATTTTCGTACTTGAATTATTTCGTAATACTTTTGTAAGGGCACGGCTAAATCTAGTTCAGAGAGTTCTGTCAGAGCTTCTTATTGCCGTTGGCTCCGTGCCACTTAAATGGGGACTCCCGCACTTCTCTCTTTCTCTCTCCGTTTTTCTCTCTTTCTCTACTACACGCTTATTAGAACACGTCTTCGAAAATACTTATAGAGAAACTCTCGTCAGCGCGTGTTTATTCACGTTTTTATACCCGCCTGTATCATTTACATGGCGACACGATGATGTAAAGCCGACGTCGAGACCAGGAAAATAACTCTGACATTTAAGATAGGTGATATGTTCGGATGGTATGACGTTACACAATAACTGCACAGATAACGATACTTGCGACTCAACATTCGAATGCGTTTTATCTGGGATTTTAAGTATACTACTCTACCGCGACTCGTTGCATGTCAAACAAAACGACTTAAAGCTCGCGCCGCTTATCGGCCTTTGTTATAAAATAATTGCTCCTTCCACGAAGTGTAACGGTAACGTGATACACAATTCTCATTCTCAGCCTCTGAAATACTACCGAGAATACTGCCGACCTCGAGATACCGTCGACGACAACCGGTACTCATTGTGCGCTCGAATAAAGTGCTCGCCGTCAGATTAGTTAGTGTCGAGGGAGAGTCTGCGTATGAGAGAAGCGACTTTGTGGATGATAACGGTACGCTCGATTTTTCTACACACGAGAGCAAACCGGTGCATACTTGGCCGTGTCCTGGTATACTTTGTATACGGCGGATATCTCCTCATCATTGTTAGAAGATTGTTTGCAATTTTTAATTCTTTCCTTCCTGTAAAATCTTCCTATCTGTAACCTGGGAATAGTCACTAGAGGTGTTTTGTACCTCAGTGGCGATAAAATTTGTATTGTTAAATTATATTGTTCTGTATGGATATTGTTTAACATATTTTTTTTAATTACTATTCTTTATAAATCTTTAAGTATATAATTCCATCGAAAACCCGCAATAAAAGTGTAATATTAATTAAAAATCTTTATTTTTTTAGAGAAGGCATTATATTGTTTAAAACTCTTTATTTTTTAGAAAAAGCGTTATATTAATTAAAAATCTTTATTTTCTTCTGCCAAAATAAGCTATAAGTTATACTTAATCGATGCAACAGCGATTCCATCGGATTGGCTGTCACATCAGTATCCTTAACGTGCTCATTCCATTTAATATTTATTTTGTTTAGGTTCTAATTACTTTTTTTAGGAAATTGTAATTAAATTCATATCTATAATATCTCAAATATTAATAAATCGAAAAACAATCTATAATATATTATACGTTGTAATAATAGTGATTTTAATTAGGCTATAAAAATATTCTAGGTTGTTTACAAAAAAAAATTAGATGACTAGGTATCGGTTAATCGTACCGAATTTATAAAGACGAATTTTATTTTGAAAAATGATATTACTGAATTCTTTCGACTAGAAATTTAACCATTGATGCAGTATACAATGAGAACGTATGTATTAGGAATAGAAAGAGTTAATAAAATATAAAAGTATTATTATTGTAGATAAGAAGTCATGTAAAAACTGGAAAATTAAGTATTACTTTAGATTTTAAGTATTATTATGACATAATATAGCTATTGAAGCTAATAAAGAGCAATAAATCAATTAATCAATCTGACGAATTTTGACGAGGGTCAAAAGACATAGGGGTGAAGCATTAAACGCGAAGATTGCTTTTCTGACGTCGGGAAACGGGAAATTCCATCATACCGCCACTTTTACGTAAAACCTGGCCAGTTGCGAGAAATTATACGCTTCGAGCGACGCACCGCCTAATTGTGCGATTCAATGGAGCGAGGTCATCGCGATCTCACGTTAGGCGTTCTCCTATTTCCGCGAGGAAATGAGAAAGGGCACTGAGCACTTTCCAAGAGGCCTCGAACAGCCATACGACTAGCCAGCCGATCGGAAGATCGGCGGCGGGCGAGTTCGCTGCGTTAATTAACCCCGATAATTGGGTACGTATCAGCCTGTCTAGGCAGGGCTATCTCGCACGAAACTTTTTAACTTCCCTCTAATCCAAGTTGCAACATATATACAGTCTACAAGGTCAGAACAGAATTAACTATTCGATTTATCATATTATCATAAGCAAGAAACTTTGAATTTTTTAAATTCTTAAACAGTTCTTCTTTGAAAATTGAGTTTTATTATTAAAATAATTACAAAGTTACGATTGAAGCAAGAAATTCTAATAAATAATTTTTTCCCTAGTATAGAAATTTCATGCAATCTTCTTTGAACAATATATTAACTCTTAATAATTAAGAAATAAAAGGATCTCATTTAAGTAAAGCTTTGCTTGCAGTTATTGTGCATAAAAGGTGCGCAAAATCTTTTGTGCGCAGTAAGTACAGATAAAGTATTACTTGATTGGGATCTAAGTTTTACTTCTCCTAAGTTTTACTTCTCAATTACTAAACAGAATTAAAATAATAATTATTCAATAACTCCAAAATGCATGCACATTTCCTGAAGAAAAACAAGATAAATGGACACAATATTTTAATTAATAATAATCTATTAATATTAGACAATAATTGGATAGGTGTGTTGGACAGGCAAGTTGCATATATTGTTACCAAAGAAACAATTTCAGCCACTGAATAAAAACTCTTATCAAGTTCTTGTCCATTTCCTACACAATATTGTTATAACTAATGAGAATAATATAGTACTATTAGAGAATAATTGGATGAATCCGAGTCTAAAAAACGCTGCTATATATATATATATTAGGTGTTGGAATTAATTCGTAGCGTTTTACAAGTGATGGGAAGTACTTTCATTAATGTATTTTTTAATGCTCATGTGAAATAAATAACATTCTTTCATTAAAAACGCTACGAATTAATTCCAACACCTAATATATATATAAAACGCTTCGCTATAAAAAATTTTACAACGGATATTTAAATTTGAATTTCTATCCACCTGTTATTAGGTCTGTCTTTTTATTGCTGAACTGCTGTATTAGTTCAGATATTCGAAGTTTATTTTTTTTTCTTTTGTGGAGGGAAAAAGATAAGCTAAAGCTCTAAACTAATGCAGCCAATTTAACAATAAAAAGACAAACTTAGTAACAGGTAGATAGAAATTTCAATATAAATGTCTAAATATTAAACTTAAAACAGATATATTTGAATTATTAACTAGATTTATAATCTTAAAGTAACTACCTGAATTACAGTTACTTGAATTTTGCATATTCATTAAAGAAAAATTAAGTGATTAGTTAATTAAATCCTTTAATTTTTGAGCGATATATATGTTTATATTTGAAACATTATACATGAAATAACATTAATAATATAATAACATTAATGATTTATATATAATAATATTATTAATTATGTTATTTAAAAAAATCGTATCTGTATATAATCTGTATATATCTATTACTTAAAAATCACATCTGTAACATTACTTTAAAAAAAATCACATCTTATACATGCACACGCGCACACACTGATATAGTGAAATATTTATTGATTTACTAAATTATTGTATACATACCTCTGCATAAAATCTAAGGCGGCATTAATAGATTTAGGATCGAAATCCAAAAACATAATTACATGGGAAAATTCCCTGTTAAGAATCCCTCCAAACAGTTGCCACTTTAATTTGAAATTTTCCTCGAATTACATCACACTTGACAGCAAGTTGATATAACTATGATGAGTTTTTCTAAAATTTGTAAAAAATATATTTTAAGATTATTATTAAGAAAATATTTTTTGTTCAAGATAATCATACGTAAAAGAAAAAAGGCAAATTGAGTAATCACTTTTCTTAATAATATTGATATTTTCTGTGTGTACTTAACATTGTACTACACTCATTCTTAAAAACAAAGCGTGGCAGAGATGCGATGTCAGTATTGCTATATTAAAATTGAAACATTAATATGAGCTCTTTTTGAAATGTTTTGCACATTGGATTCATTGGATTCAGCTATGAATTTTCAAGAACGTCTTTTTCAAGCTCAACCTCATTTTTCTTAAAAACCTGACATGAAAATATTTTTACTTACAGATTCGGTTTCAGTACACAAAATTGTCGGAAATTATCTGTACTCTTAATTAGGTCATGTTGACCTGTGTAATTTGTAGGTTTGAGACGAAATTTCCATAAAAATAATATTCTCGACAAATATTTTGCTTAATCACGCTTCGCTCAAGGTAGTTAAAATTTCAGTTTTCTTTGAAAATTTTATTAAATTACTTACAAGTCTTTATTAAGAAAATAACATCCAAGATCTCTCAATAAAAGCAGACAAATCGCAGAAAACTAAATCTAAGACATCTATGCATCGAACTATAAAATCACAATCGGCCCGAAATTTATAGATAGTGCTTTCAAATATGTTGTTTAATTTTTTAGACACTAATTCTAAGTTTGTCTTTTAGACGCGCCAGTAATCTGACCTTTCAGAGAAACTACTCTGATAATAAGAAAATAATTAAGATTGTCTGAAACTATTTTCAGGCACTCAGAAATGTGATAGAAATGTCTGAATTTTTAGATATTTTTTTACAACGTTTCTACCAGGAGATCTATTCAGAGAGATGATTTCATATTTATATAATATAACGTAACACGTAATACCATCAAAGTATCAAAAGTCAGTCGACAAAACGAAGATACTTTGTAGTCTTCGTCTTATGTCGGAACACCGCAGGTTGAATATTCTCAACGTAATAACGAAGGTATGTCCGACTCCTCCTGCCGCGGAAAATTGTTGAAGGTCTCGTTCGAAGGGACCAAAGCGACGGAATTTTCGCGAAGAGCATATTCACGAGGACGTACATTCCGTACACGTAGATGCACTTCGTATGCAAGTTTCGTCGCTGGTTGTGGACCGCGCCGTGCCGTCATTGCAGCCTCTTTATTTCGAAAATTCTGCGTTCCTCGCCACGGAATAATGGCTCGGTCGTTCCGACGATTCATTCACGGACAATCTCCTTCGTTGTGGCATATGCGAACTTTAAAGAAAAGTGAGTCCTTCGTGTGGCGACTCGCTGGCCGACGGCGAGAGGAATATTGCATTCCTCATTAAGACAAATGAAATGGACGGTTTTAATATAAAAAAGGGTACGACGGTACGCACTGGAAAACTTTTATTTTTTTTTAAACTTTCTCGTCAATACAAGCTTTATAATGTTTTAGAATCATCTCCGACATGACCAACGTGGACTCAAGTGTAATTAAATTGTCGCGTTCGCGTAATCAATTGTCTTTCAGACCTTATTAATATTTCATAATAAATGTAATTAAAATAGAAATGTAAAGCTATATAATTAAAATCAATCAAAACAACATTTTAACAATAAGCAATTATATACATATATTTTATCTCATTTATGATTTAGTATATAATTATTTGGATTTAATATATAATTACAATATAAAGAAGATATTTATATTGGTTGGAATATTTGCTGTACACAATGCGTTATAGCTATCAATATTGATTTGTGAGAAGATATTATCGGAAAGTGATTCTTCGAGACCTTCGAGACCTCTACGTAAGAATTGATCGAAGGATGAGATTGAGCGTTAATTGGCCGTTTCAGACGTTGAGGCACATCGACGTCGACGTCGTCGATTGGTGTGATCGTTGACCCATTCTCATTCTCTATTAGATTAAAGGGTGTTACAGTGCACGATATCAATCAGCGGTACTCAAAGAAGAAGTGCAACGACATCGATTCTCGGAACGATTCTCGGGAAATCTTGCCTTGGCGCGATAGAAACGCGAGAGCTATCGTTTCCCGGAATTTATCACATCGTCGTATTTACCGTTAAAGCAACCATCCGCTATCTCGCCCCCGTTTCGAAATAATTGAATAATTCAGACAGTCTTGGGTCACGTCAAGCGCGATTGCGTTCCAGTCATTCCAGAGGAAGATTCTCTTTGACGATTGCGAATCGTAAGACGCGAAGGTTAATCAGCAGTTTAAATTTGGAGAAATAATTTAAATTAAATTTTTTTGTTATCAATAACTCTTGTTAGTTCTTAAAAACATTACCGATCATGTATATTCGTACAATTTCAATTTCATCCATCGCGAGCATTTTGAATTCGGTCGTTTCTCGCGTGAAAGTAATAGGTCTTAAGTAAGCCCACCCTCCAGCAATCTGTCAGCGATCTCTTTCCTCCCTCTTTCACTTTTGCACAATGCTCACGAAAGCACGCGTTTGCCTCGTGCGTAAAGAAGCGGCGTGATCTTCACCAGCCCCCGAGCGTACAAATCAGATTTTCGCCGTTTAATGCGCCGTCAGATTTCGCCTCGCCAGCGCGTCGCGCGCTTCGGGAATCACGTCGACGTCCGTCAGGCCGGTTTATTGCGTTTCCCGGCAAGGTTTCGTCTCGTTTTCACGGTTTGTTTCGTCTCTCCTTTTGCGTTTCCACGGCGGAGAGGGATAGGTCGCACGGCCCCACGATTTTCACGGCGTGTCGGCGACGTTTCTTCTTCTTCTTCTTCTTCTTCTTCTTCTTCTTCCTCGGCCGCTCGCGTCTGCCCCGTCTGGTCGTCGGTACGAGAGACTAGATATTCTCGCAACTTCTGACACTTCTCTCACCGAGACTCGGCTCTCACAATATCCCCCTGTCCTCTGCTACCGTTCCGTTCTTCCTCTTCCTTCCTTCCTTCGTTGCTTCCTTCCGTCGTGTCGACTCTGCTACAAAGAGTGTCTCTTCGCGACCTCTCTCTTCGTCGAGCCGTCTTTTTTCACCATGCCTGTCGCGTTAAATCGAATCAATTTACGTGCACGCTTCAAGAAAATTCTCAGTCATAATTCTGTCATGAGAACTCGCCCGTGGTTGATTTCTTACTTATGGTTTAGGATGGAAGACTGAAGATGAATATATATCTACTATTTATACTTGTCCCCTTAAAAAATACATCTAATTATTTTTTATACTTTACAAAAATTTTACCGTAATTAAATTTTTGATTGCGTTTAACTCATTGATGTATAAACCTTTTTATAATTTTTTTTATATCGCAATAGATATCTTTATTAATTTAAAATAAACTTCTTTAACAGAAGAGATGTAACACAAAATATTAGAAATAAAGTACAAGTTTTATTAAAATATCTTCCGACTTCGGTCGGAAGATATGTCATTACAGTAGTTAGCATGATAAAAATTAGATCTCCAGTACAAAGTTTACCATAGAAATCTAATAAAGCACGAAATGTTATAGCGGCGTAGTTTTCAAGAGCATCAAATTAAATTTGCGATATATTTTTTCTACCTCTTTTTTTCCACTATGTCGAGTTCGTCGCGGCATCATCCCTCGTGAACTTGAGCAACCTGCACCCTTCTTCGTTTCCCCGTCCTACCCTGAATCGAATCAACCCACGCGGCTGACATCCGACGCCTCGATTTGAGTTCTTCCTCTTACGGGAGATCTTTCAGCCACGTATGGGAGATGTCCTCGACATCTCACCGAGACGCGACTGGATCTTTTTACGTCAGTATAAATACGTCGTATATGTTCGGACGAGAGATTGCTTTATGCTGATCAATACGCCGTCTAAACCTTAAAATATCCGATGATCCCTTTACGGAAATTGACAATATAATACACAGAATAGTACGTGAAATCTGTTCAAAATAGTCCAACGTTTCAGGAAATTCATCTGGTAGATACCAGATTACTTTAAAAGATTAATCGAATCTTAGCTGCAACTTCGAAGGTTCTTCGATGAATCTATCACGAAACGAACCGATACGCTTTGAGATGACTCAGGAGGATTGTCTCTCGTTTGTTTGAAATTAGGGATTGTCCTCGCCGGGTCCTTCGCAAGGAAATTCAAAGGCGTTATTCAAGCACTTCCCGCGTGAAGGTCCGTACCCTCACGGGTTTGATGAGCAAACATGCGGGATTATTAAACCGCCATTGAGACGTTTCGTCTTTGATTTGACGCAATGAAGACTCCTCTTTGATTTTAATTGCAACGTTTTATCTCATTCTTTTTTATATTATTATAATAGACATATATTGTACTTTTTATATTCTGCTACAAAATGTCCCAAAACTAATAATAAATATTTTAAAGTCAAGTTTTCTTTGTAACATTTTAAGACGAAAAGTTGACCTAATACAAAAACTGTCATATAGTTTCGGCTATGATAGATTTTTTATTTATAAGTTGATTTTTCGTTTTCAAATTAGAAGAGTTTAAAAATTACGATTAACAGGACTAGAATTTTGCACGCAGGAATAGCAAAATGGTCAACGTGAAGCTGCTTTCTCGAACTTTATGTCTTGGACAATAATAAAATTTAGTACCTTCACACTGATCATCCTGCTATCCTTGAGCACACGAAATTCTAGTCCTGTTACTCATAATTTTTAAATTCCCATTTAAAAATTATCGTAGCTTTGGCATTAAACTTTCCGTTTTAAAATGTTACAAAGAATGTCTTTAAAATATTTATTGTCAGTTTTGGGACATCCTATATATAGGTACAGGGTGTCTCAAATTTACATGGCCAAACTTCGAGAAACGTATCGAGAGAAAAAAAATCCTTCAGATATGCTCGTTTTTGCTTCGTTTTATATATCTCTAAAGGACTTTTTTTTCTTAGTTTATCAATTTCCTACACTCACACGCTTTCGAAGTTGGCCATTTAAATTCGGAACACCATGTATAATATATACGTATATGTAGCAGAAAAATAAATAGCACACACACACACACACACACACACACACACGAAATATATAATATATTCCAATTATTACATTATATATATATATATATATATTATATATATATATATATTATGTATAATGTAATAATTGTAATATATTATATATTTTTACATATAATAAAAATAAAAAAAGTAAGATATAACAGTAGACGAAAGTTACCTTAAATATTTAAGGGCTATAGACAGACTGAAAAACTGGAGATTCTTTGGAATTTTTTTTAATATATAATAAAGTCAGATAATTTTGTTTCATATCTTTATTCTATTAGTACCAAAGTATGTAAAAAATTTGTTTTATCTCGGTTATTAAAATTAAGACTGCTGTACAAAGGGTAACCTTGAACAGTTACTTTTGCCTCGTTGACAATGAATGACTTGACTGTATGCGCTGTCCAAAATAAAAAACTAAAAAATTATAATAATGATGAAAAAATGAATATAGCTATAGTCGGACGTAGAGAAATTGCAAAAAGTAACAAAATGGCACGTGAATCTTTTTGTTAATTTGGCTTTTTTTTGTTACAAAAAAGTTAAATAAAATTGTGAAATTTTTATTAATTAAAAAACGGTTACAGCGATAGAGGTAAGTGATTTGCTGTCAACCAGATTGAAAAAAATGATTTTGAGAAAAACGCGTTTGAAGTTTTACTTTCAGATTACTACTATTGCATAAATTTAAATTAAAAAATTTAAGTTACTCTTATTCGGCGATCCCTGGACCATATATTATAGCTTTTCCGTATCTAAAGACGCCAGAAGCAGTTCTAGTGGCTTAAGTGACTTTCGTGCGTACAAAAACTGCTGTATCTCCGTCTATTTTCCGAATATTTCTTTAAAACTCGGCATATGTATTCTCGATACGTATATCTGTCAAAATATTACAATATTAAAAAATCGATTTTTCGTATCGTATAACTCTTAAATAATATTGATAGAAAGTGTAAATATCCTTCATATCAATTTTGTGATGACTACTCCGGAAATTTTGTTATACAAAACTATGGATATTAAGGGGATATTCTCATACTGGAGAATATATGGCAGAGATTATTTCAGAAGTAATTAAAGAAATTGGCACAGAAAAAGTTCTGGTAATCGTTACTGATAGTGCATCAAATATGATCAAAGCTCGAAGAATTGTGCAGCTCAAATATCAGCATATTTATATATACAACTGCGAAGCACATTGTTTGAATTTACTAGCGAAAGATATAATCCATTATGAGAAAATTTTCAACAAAATCTGTGTGTCTTAAATAAGGACGTGCATTGTCTTTCGTGAAACAAAAATCCTTTCTTCAGAAAGATTTTCAAAAAGACTTCTCAAAAATAAACAATGAACATAATACAATACATAAAGGCCGTGGGAGCCAATGCTGGATGTATATATTGTAACAAGTTTAAAAACAATCATAAGATAAAATCTGTTTCAACTCATGCTTGAGCCATCTTCAGCATAAAAATTCTTACAGTTATCGCATCTAATTGGGATATTGCATGGCAAAATAATATCTCCAATTTTCTTGTATACAACCGCAGTTGAATAATCGTAAGGCAATAGAGCCATATTCAATATTGTCCAACATCCAGTTATAAAGCTGAGTGGTGACGGAAAATACAAGTTGAAATTTAGAAAATTGTTAGAAATTGACTAGTACGTAGTCGACAATTTTAGCTTTTTGTATTATTTACTACCAACGCGAGTTCTGATTGGCCACTTGGAAAGCTTTTCCGCTTTCTGCCTTCCCGTCAAGGTATGAACGCGCCCTTAGAATCGTCGTGCAATGTTATCAGTTTAAAACTGTTCATTACGAATTTTATTCATCGCCAGCAGGCTCGAGACTAAAATGCCGTGTGAATCGAATGAATCGAGAGGCGGACCGAAGTTTTCGCATTTACGCGCCGCGTCAGCGAATCGTGCAATCTCCGAAGGGAACACGACGGCACGTAATTAATCGGTCGACTAAGCGGAATGCTTGGTAGCGGGCGAGATGGCGATGAAGAATGCCATTGGAAGGCACGCGAGGTATCTGCTGGGGAAGCCTAGGGAAATGCCACGCGCGTCGTCCCTAAGTGGTTGTGCGTGGAGGACGCGATCTTTTCTTTTCTTTCACCCGAAATCAGATTAGGGAAGCGCGGTACGCGTCGTCGGCGTCGTCGTCGTCGTCGTCGTCGGAGAGACGTGCAAAAACGTCGGTCTCTCGAGCCGCTTAATGGAATATGCAATGCGTGCAAATTAGCTTTTTTGCGATATTACATGTATTACTATATAGTTCTTTTCGGGAGAGGAACTGAAAAGAACAGAAGGGATTAAGCAACCGCATACAAAAACGATTCCGTTGTGTGGACGATCATTGGATGGGACGGAAAGTAAACGAGAGAAAGAGAGACGCGAATATTCAAGCTTGCGAAAATCATGTTTGTAACAACCGACAAGAACAGACCGACGGTTTATGCCGGGAACGGCCAGCTGATATCGTTCGTCTTATCGTAACGACATAACGTGTTTTACGCGAATTTATTTCTTGCGACATGCCGGCTTATTATATCACCGAGGAAGCGAATGCTCGAGAAACGTTTTTAGTTCCATGTCCTTTCGCGCAATACGTCTCGGTAAAGAGCTTTCACGCTTGAAATTGGATTAACAGCGACAAGAAAGAGCAGTAATGTGCCTTTATTATTCTCAGCCTAGTAGGGACAAAAGTATATTTTCGCGTGAGCACGAAAAATGCTATATTAGAACTGGTTATAGATTCAAAAGTACGAAGGATTAAAAAAGAGACTATCTATCAACGCGAGCAGAAGGGGCAATGCAAGTTAACCCCAATTAAGTGTTGTGATCGATGTAAATCGCTTTAATTAAATCGTTCTCTCTTAAAATACTCTTTTACGATACTTCTCTTCGAATCATTCAGATGTGAGATTCTGCCATCCATTTATCAAAGCTCAATTCGCGAAAATATATATAATAATAATATCATCGTATACTTAAATTTGTAACACTTCCGCAAAGACAGCATCAAGACAAAAACGCAATACTCTCTCGGAGTACTCGGAATTTTAGTATTCATTCCTGATAATGAAGTTAAGTCAAGAGTGCTACGCAAGTCAGGGCGCAATTAAATCGTACTTGGTGCGCCAAACGCATTATCGTGGCGTGATTCGCGTTTCCTTCTTCCGTTTCTTCCGTTTCTTCGACGCGCAATCTGGACAGACACGGCGCCTGGCAGAGGTTGGTCCCTCACCACGTCGCGTCGCCGCCCCGACTTAACTCGTTTATCCCGACCCTTCTTTTTCGACGCACCGTCAGGCACAAACGGCCGCTGTCTCTGGCCCGACCTTCAATTTCCGGTTAACAAGTCTCTCGCTGTTGAGAGATATACGCGAGCTGAGTCGAACCGAACCATGCCACGCTACGGCGTTGCACTGATTCGACGTTGTACCGATTCGACGTAACGACTACAAAACGGCGAGTAATTGCCGGTGCGGAGACGAGCGATTTTCGGAGGAGCGGAGGCGAATTTGTTTCGAACGTAATTACGTACGTCGTCGTCCATCTGTCTGTCCGTTCAACCGATTCCTCCTCGTTCCTTTCACGCTGGCGGCGGCGACGCGACGCCGAATTAATTTTCCGCTCGCGAGTCCGCGAATTCTGCCCGACGGCGAATTGAAAACGGTCGGCCTGCGCTGATTGCCAATTATCCATCGTATCCAAAAAACCACGTCGGAGTATATCTACGCTTTTTTTAAAATCACGACGCGAGCAATTTTTCCATGGATTACTCGAGAAGCAATCGTTAATGTCTCAATTGAGGTAGGACGGATGAAAACACGTTCGTTTCGACGCTGCTCGATCTCGTCGGGTTGTCGAATTCCATTTCGCGATGGGTCGAAAGCAGATTCCCGATTCCCGAATCATTGTCCGAACCTCCACACATGACAGAGACACGATCTCTCCCAAGGAGACAAAAACTGGGAGCTTTCAGGAGGATTGGAACGACTAGTTCGTCGCGTGGCGATACACGTCGTCGACGAAAAATGAGAAACGAAGTCAACGACGCGACGCATGGCGAGTCGTCCAATCCATTAGGGGCTGAACCGACGGCGTGGCGGCTCGTCTTGCAAATATTTGCTACATAAATCTGCCTCGATAAAACGGTCGCACGACCCCCGCGGCGAATAACATTCCTCCTGGCTCGTAGCTCTCTTACTCGCTACCTACAACGAAGATTATTCTCGGCTACGAGTAGCGTCGCGCCAGCAGGAAACTCCAAAAAGAAGCAACGCGCATCGTCGACGTCGATGAAACGAAACGAAGATATCGGTTCCCGAGAGTTAGAATTCAAAAATTCTCGGTAAAAATAAAATTGGAGAAAGTAACAAAGAATATTACCGTATTATACCGTTAGTACGAGAATTTACGAGAAAATTCAGTATCAACGTTTATTTGTTGTTTGTTTACTTAACTCTTTCAAGCATGGTGGGAATCCAGATTCCCACTTCTTTGTAATTCATTTTTTTGCATTTCTCAAGTAATTAGAATTTAATTTTGTTGCAAATTTTTGCGATTTTACTTCGATAAGGTGTTAGTAAGTGTAGAGAAATGTACGTTTTCTGTTAATTTTTTGTTTCATTGTTTATATTAACAAAGTATGAAATCTATTCTACAATGTGCTTTTTCTGTTTTCTGCTTTTTGCTATTTTTTACATCTTGTCCTTTTGCTTGTTATTTTTTTATCTTATATCGCCTGAGATAAAAGTTAATGAACTTTGAAAGAAACAAGAAATACAGGGTCCATTATGAAAGTAATGCGCATGATTTTATTGTGACGCGAATATCCATCGCAACGGGGTAAAATGGGTCGGAAAATGTGGTGGGGGGGTCTGCCTTTCCAAGGCAGCCGGTCGCCAGTTTGCTCCGAGCAGTCTGAGTGGAAAGACGTGCCTCCGCGTGAAATGTGTTTTTCGACTTTGTAACACGGCGCGATGGAACGTTCGCTTGAACAGCGATATCGCGCCATCAAGTTTTGCGTGCGACTTGGAAAGAATGCAACCGAAACATTCCGGATGCTTCAAGAGGCCTTCAAGGACGACTGCATTTCAAGGTCACAGTCCGGGAGGTGGCACAAGGCGTTCAAGGAGGGCCGGGAGGAGCGAATGACAAGTCTCGCATCAAAACGATGCTTATTGTCTTTTTTGACGTCTGAGGAATCGTCCATTTTGAATTTGTACCGCAGGGAGAAACTGTCAACTCAGCCTTCTACCTGGAGGTGCTCAAGAGATTGAAACGCCGGATCGCACGCGTGAGGGCTGACATCAAAGACGCGATCAAGCTCCACCATGACAATGTCCCCAGCCACGGCCTTCATCGTTGCCAATTACCTGGAGCAACATCCCGGTGATCCCCCAGCCCCCTTACAGTCCCGACTTGGCTCCGTGCGACTTTTTTTTGTTTCCCCGTCTGAAGAGAGAGCTAAAAGGAAAGCATTGGGAGTCCGTGGAAAACATCCAAAAGCATGTTACAACGTTCCTAAGAGACATTCCCGTCGAGGAGTTTCAGCATGCCTTCCAGGCGTGGCAGACACGTCTTCGCAAGTGTATTGATTCAGGGGGAGAGTATTTTGAAGAATTTTGAGCATTTGTACCGCTACGATCAATAAATCTATTTTTTCCAGAAGATGCGCATTACTTTTATAATGGACCCTGTACATAGCAAGAAATATTAGGGGGTTGCATTAAAAGTTACTGTTTTTTCTTTGTATTTGAGCACTTATTTCAATAACAAAATATATGAATACCTCAATCAAAGTATTTTCCTTCGGAAGCTATGACTTTTTGCCACTTTTCAGGCAGAAGTTGAATTCCACGACGAAAGAATGGTCTGTCTTTTGAATCAATCCATTCAACCCAATTTTCGACTTCGCTATAATTATGGAAGTGTGTATCTTCCAGAGCATGTTGCATCGATCGGAACAGATGATAATCGCTTGGTGCTAAGTCTGGAAAATACGCTGGGTGCGGGAGAACCTCCCATTCGAGATCCATCAGTGTTTGTTTCACGATTATAGCAACATGCGGCCAAGCGTTATCATGGAGTAAAATCACCTTTCGACGATTTGATGCAATTGATGGTTGTTTTTGCATCAAATTATCATTCAAACGTTCCAATTGTTGTCGATAACGCTCGGTGGTGATTGTTTCGTTCGATTTAAGCAGCTCATAATACACGACACCCTCCATATCCCACCAAACACAGAGTATTGCTTTGTTTGTCGTGAACGTCACAATCACCACTTTTGAATCGTCGAAACCAGTTTCTACATACTGTTTCCGATGGAGCAGATTCACCATAAATTTCCGCAAGCAATCGATGAGTTTCAGCTGCACTTTTTTTCAAATCAAAATAGTGTAGAAGTACACATCGGAAAAACAACTTATCACATTCCATTTTAATTCAGTTATAGAAAAGCACATATGTAATCAAGGATGACGTCTGTTGACTGAATTTTAGTAGGAAATGTTCACACTTCAAAATGATATAAGTAACAGATGTCTCTGACCATAGCATACGCAGCTACTGTCATCTAAACGTGAACAGTAACTTTTAATGCAAACCCCTAATACAATTATCGATAAAACAAAAAGGTTTAAGAAAAAATTATGTCAGTGAAAAATTATTGATACAATCAAAAACAAAGAAATTAATGAGAATAGCAAAAGAAACATTATGATACAATCAGTAAAAAATTATTATTACAATTAAAATTCAACATTACTTACTAGATGGAAGAGCAGTGGTTTTATTGATGAGCCCACTTATAGATTACTTACAACGGATGGCAATATTCCCAGAGCGTATGAATTAACCAAAATTCATAAAATTGGTAATCCAATGAGAGTAGTTGTATCATCTATAAATAATCCACTTTATTATTTTTCTCTTTACTTACACAACATTATCATTAAGAGCATACCACAAGCTTCTAGCTACATAAAAGACAGCTTCCATCTAGTCAAAAAATTAAATGGCATAGTTTTTGAATCCAGTTATGTTTTGGTTTCTTTGAATGTTGTCCCTTTTTACCTGTTAATATACCTGTTAATTTGGTATTAAATAGTTGAGAAAAGAAGAATTATTTTCAATACATATCATAAAGCAACATTTTCTGGAAGGTTTCTTAATTTCCATTCCAATCACCCTCTTTGTCATAAAAAAAAAACAATCATTATGTAGATAAAATAGTCCAATTATCACATCCTCGGTTTCAACATAAGAATCTAACGGATGCAATTCATATTTTTCTTAATAACGGTTATCCTCTCTTTCTTATTTTTTCTACAATAGATAAACGTTTAAAATTTTACATACAAAATAAATATATCACATGTAATCTGCAAATCAAAGAAAAATTTTTCACAGTTCCTTATGTCAAGTCTATCTCCGATAGTTTTTCACCTATATATGTTTCATTGTAAATTAACATTTTTCATTATCAACGCTTTAAAAAGTTTTATAAAGAGAAGAAAAGATAAATTAAAATTGCTGTCTAATAAAAATATTATATATAAGATTTCAGAAGTGATGATTGTGAGGCCAAACAAAAAGAAAATTGGGTACGAGAATACGTGAACATATTTCAGATATCAATAAAAAACTGGTTCTCTATCTGTCATATCCGACCACCGTATAAATTTCAATCACAATTTCAAATGGAACGAAGTTAAAATTTTAGATAGTAAATCTTCCTACAATAAAAGATTGATATCTGAATGATTCACATAAAAAGCTAAAAACAGGGCTTTAAACAAAATGATACAAAAGCATTGCCTGAATCTTATTTACAGATTGTATAATCCCTCCCCCCTCTTAATTCCACCTTTTTTTTTATTGTACATCCTCTCCTCCTCCGCCTCCGGGTATGTAAAGTACCCCAAGCCGCTCAGAACTATTCGATCTCGATTTTCAATGAAAAGTTAGCACCCCATTTTTTAAAAATTATTTAAAAATAATTATTAAGCGGAACTCTTGTTATAAATTATATAGAACTCTTTGTCTCGTCAAAAGGAAACGGGTACTCTAATCAGAACTCCTGAGTACTATAGTTGGGGTGCTAACTTCACATACCCTCCGCCTTCATTTATATTTCTATCCCCTCTTAGTTCCCACTTTTCCCATTACTTTCCAACATAATCTTTCCCTTCCTTCTCTGAATGTCAATTTTTAATTTCACAATATCTCATAACACCGAAGAGATATTACATTGTTTTTGCTCTTATTGCATTGTCTCTAATTCTAACCGACTTTCTACGACAGAAACATATTTCATTTTTTACTGAACTAACTTCGTTTTTATATTAAAGGTATTTATTTCTATTAATTTCAGCTGTTACTAAATTATAATTTTATATAATATATAGATATACAAAATTAACTTTTATTAATGTTTGCGTTGTATCATCTCACTGTATTATATTATCTCTTTTGCTATTCTTATCAATTTCTTTATTTTCAATTGTAACAATAATTTTTTACTAACTGTATCATATTGTTTCTTTTGCTACTCTCATCAATTTCTTTGTTTTTGATTGTATCAATAATTTTTCACTAACATAATTCTACATCTTGCCTACAGAATAAAATTCAATTGCGTGCGTTCATTCTTCAATTTTACATATTAAAGGATTTATTTCAAAGTATGTAATGATTGACGACATTATTTATTATCATGCGACGACTGTCTCCAAACTGTAATATAACTACGAACAGAATTTCAATCGGTTAATGTTACCATCATTTGTTAGAAAGAGCGAAGTATAATTTTATATTATATTCTGTTTTTATCATTTATAATATTCTATATATTGTTAATATTGATAATGATCCGATTGCGATCGAAACGTCTGTTTTGTTTATTGCACATTGTATTAAATCTTAATTAAAGGATATAATTATTTTTCTTTACTTATGTTCCAATACTTATGTTATATTCTATATGAACTATGTAATTGAATAATTTTTTGCTCATAGCCCTTTTTCTTTCTCGTTTTTCTAAATAAATAAACTATATCTACATCTGTTTCCTTCGGTTAAAAGATATTTCAATGGCAAAAGACAGTAACGATAAGTCAAAGCTGAAATGAAGAAATCGTAGCTCCGATCCAACGATACATTTTTTTATAATATATTAATATTGAAAGTTGTGAAGTAATTAATTACGTTGTAATTTAAGGAGTTAATAAAATAAGAGCAGTTATTCTTGATCCCTCTTGATCGTATATTATATACATATATATATATATATATATATATATGTGTGTGTGTGTGTGTGTGTGCGTGACGATTTTTATTATATCTAATTTATTCTATATCTAATTTATATCTAGTAAATGAAACGCGATAAAGATTCGGATCCACCTGGAACATATTAGGTGTTGGAATTAATTCGTAGCGTTTTTAATGAAAGAATGTTATTTATTTCACATGAGCATTAAAAAATACATTAATGAAAGTACTTCCCATCACTTGTAAAACGCTACGAATTAATTCCAACACCTAATATAATCATGCTTTTATTGCATTTTGATCGTCACTTCTCATTGTCCGAAGAATAAACTCTTGTATCTCAGCTTCTTCAAGGCTTCACAATCTCTTGTATCTTAGCTTGAAAGTATCTTAGCTTCTTCAAGGTTTCACAATAGATTCGGAATCGATCAATTATTATGTTATTCTAATAAAAGATGTTGTCCTTGAAATAAGAATATAGAATATGATTGTAATATTAAATATAAATATTATAATATGTTAAAAAGAACAGGGATAAAGGAAAAGAAAAAATTAATCTAGCGTCAAATTAATATTTCAATCAAAAGAGTTTGAAGTGAAGAACTAATGAAATTTACTAAATTGAAACTTACTAAATAGAGAATCCGTGAAATAAACATATACGTCATCGTTCTCATATATATCTCCAGGAACGATCGGTGCACAATAAACTCCTAAATGTGCTGTTTCTTCTTCATTGGCATTTATGTACAAATTCGTTCCCTCTGCGGAATGTGGTTCTGTAAATCTACGATATCTGAGTTTAAAAAAATAAAATATATATATTAAAAAAAAAAAACGTAACAGTATGAGAAGAAAGTAGAATTAAATAAATTTATCATGTTGCATTTCAAAACATATTTTAATATGATTTGAAATAATTTTATAAAATGATTTTTAAAAAATCAGTTTAAAAAGATTAGGTCAATAAAAATGTTATACAATCGATCAAATTTCTTATCGATAATAATTCTTATCTGAAAAAAAACCTGAAATTTATTTAAATTATTTGTATTAAGAGATTCGATAATAATCTGAAATTGGAGACAATTAATATATATTTATAAATATGTGTATACTTTGGAACTGGTTTTATCATCCTGATGATTGTGTCCCCTATCTTGATCCATTTCCAATCTTCCTCGCAAAAAGGTGTATTTGGTAAATGTGGCGAAACAACAATATTTGGGCGAAACAAATAAGTGTCAGAATCACATATTTTCTCTTCATGTAACTTATTTAATGTAGTTGTTGTCATGAGTACGCAACGTGTCACATTCGCGAATGTTTCCTGATAAGAAAAATTAATTGACTGAAAAATCTTGGATGATCATAACATTGTATTAAATAATAAACTTAATTAACATTTTTAATATGCAGTACTAAACTATACAAAGTTTAAAAGCGTTACAAATAATAATTATTTATATTACTAAGTTTTCTGAATTATATATATTTATTTATGATTGTAGTGAGCATACTATATTGTTTGATTCGATATGATTTAAATGACTTGCTAAGAATAAAAATTTAATAAATAGCATTTTAAATATATTTTTATAAAGTGTCGATAATTACGAATATATTTATTTTCAAAAAATGTGCTTGTTTCTTGGCTTTTTGATGCTTCATACAATGAACTTACAGTCGAGAGAGTTAAAATTAAGACTCTTAGTAATTTCGTTCCATTAACAAGCAATAAAAATAATACGAATAACATTATAATTTAAAATATGTTAATTACCCGTTTTTGATCTGCCTTAGTTGAGTATATCTCGCAGTACTCCGTCCAATTGTTTTTTATAAAGTTTGATTCTTCGATTAAAGGATCACAGTCTCGTTGTACTAAACGTAGGGACCTATTAGAGTTCTGTAAACAACTATATTAATTTATTAATCTCTATGAACATCATGTACACTTACATTGCTTTTGATTCTGAACATTGATGATTTTGATTAATTGACTCCACCATTTCTCGCTAGTAATCGAAAAATTGACTCATATTATTTCCAAAAAATGGACTTTATTGACATACTTTGACTTCATGACTATTAACTAAGGAACATTACAGTGTATTCTTACAACAAAATGAAAGGTTATAACAGAAAGTGAGATGAAGTTCTCATAACTGTTGCGATATTTTATTAAGATATAGAAAGTTAATTGAATCTATATACGATTGAGGAAGATTAAATAAAGTTCGAAATATTCTATAAAAATGTCATCGTAGAATAATGAAATATATTTTTGTTTATTGGCCATCTTAACATTGCTCATTTAATATGATAGACTTTGTATAATATTTTGTAATTAATATCTGTTCTCAGTGGATAATACATACAAATACGAAATATTAAAAGTTATTCAACACATACCTATTTATCCATATAGTAGCTTCCTCGCCGCAATCGATAAGCTTTATTGGTATGTTGGAATACCATGACGAATAATAAAAGATTTCGTAATTCATTCTATTTTTTTTATCTATATCAACAGTTAATTCCTTTGAGCATAGCTTACTTTGGAATATGAATCCTCTTTTTATACTAGCAGTTATTGTAATCAAAGGCCAATAATCCGAGAAGTTTTCAATTATTTTGGTCTCTTGGTTGTATATTAAAAACATTCTAATCATACATAATAAAAGTTTCATATTACTTTCAACAGATTGTGTAATATAATATTCTATTATCAGAATTTATGAAATCATCTTTATCGTGAATAAATATTGCATTAATGTTTTAAATTATACTATATTTCTTCTTTTGTATATTTTCTACATTTATATGAAATTACTTATTATCAATTTTATAAGTACTGTATACAAAAATTATTAATTCTTAAATGCAATTAATATTATTTTATTTCAATCAGATTTTATAAAAAATGGATATCTGGGTTTAAGACTAAGTCGAGATCTTTAAAAATAATTAAATTATAATTCTATATTATAATTGCTATTATATTATAATTCTAATATAAGATATAATTCTAATTATAATTACGAGAATTGAATTATCTTGAGCAGTATCCAGTGTTGTAGAAAATGTCTCTGTCAAAGAAATAAATATTTGTGTATTTTACTCTTACCCGTCCCAAATTGTTCCATTAGGATGATCCTTCATAATCATTCCATGTTGATTACATCTAACAAAATAATGGTTCATTTTTCCTCCCGCTTTTATTGGATAAATATTCAACTTTTGAACATGACCGATTTTAACCCAGTTTGGATCAGATAATTCTGGATAATTATTAATAAGCTGTCCAACAGATTTTTTCTCAGTAAATACACCTGGATTAGTTTTTATAATAGGTTTGGAGAAATTCTTATATTTCATCAATGCTGATAGAATTGTGGCTGAATTATAGTTCTCCATGATTATAAGATACGGAAACTGGAATCAAAATGTATTTATATTTATGTAATTGACATATTATTACATTGTTACTCTGGAAAAAGTTTGATCTAGAAATTTATTTTAAATTGTGTGTGTGTGTGTGTGTGTGTTTATTAAATATTGTTCTACTTTCTAAATAATTACCTTCTAAATAATTTGAATAATAAATGAAAAATTCAATATAATGAATTTATACTTGAAATTGAATTTATACCTGATTACTTTTCAACTAAAATCTGAAGGAAAAGAAATTAATTTTATCAATTCGATTTATTTGTTTAAATTATTAATTTGTTATACTATTATAGTAATAAATTAATGTTTTAAAAATATTTAGTTGTGCGTAATTTAGTAGAGTGCGCGTTCTTATAGGAAAATGCAAACATTGGAAACAGCTTAATAACGTTTTTCACTGAAAAAACTGGTCTTTAAAAACAGTGGAGAAAAAATTAAGTATAACCTTTTTGCACCAGATTTGTCAGTGAAACATTAAATACTGAAAATACGTGAACTGTTTTAACAGTAGAACAATACAATTGCACTAATAAGGAGAAGCTACGTTCTGTTCTTTACTGATTTTGATTAAAATTGTAGTGATATTAGAGGAACTTACTAAATGTACACCTGTAAAGCCGTTCCCGCTAATGGGCCTTAGAAACTGAATAACGAATATTTAAAACTATAAAAATTTGGAAATAGTTTAATATCTTGGAAAGTATGCATTTTTGAGAAAAATATAAAAAAATTGTACCGAAAAAACGCTATAGTTGCCACGATCGAAAATAATAATTTTCGCCCATCACATTTGATTGTGGTAACCATAAGATGAACATATCTTAACAACCATAATCATTAAGATATGTTATTCTTAAGATTATCACAATCGTACTATAGTTTTTATAACCAAAAAACGTATTGATGGGCGACTTTTGGTCGTGGCTTATCCCTATATGGGATACCAAATGGATTAATTCTATATAACTACTACTTTATATTCTCTTACATTTTTCTTCTTGTATAAAATATCTTATTGTATAAAAACTCTTAAAGGTATAATAAATTATCATGTAAATTATCAATTTTATCGGTATTTTACAAAAAATATCAATCTTGATGTGTGTCTAGATAGATAGATATAGTATTTATAAATATATGTTTTTATATTTTACTCACGTTATACCACGTTGTACCACGTGCAACACACTTTCTTTAGTAAGAGTTATATAGCTTTAGTAATAGCTATTCCATAGACATGAAATTTTACCTGAATAGGATTTCCGAAAAATACCTCCAACGTTAGAAAAATATACGTTGAAAATGAGAAATGAATTAGGGAATTCTGGACAAACAGGTAAAATTCTCCTTTTTTATAATGTTGGATGCCTGCAGCATCCCCACTATATTATTAGGTGTTGGAATTAATTCGTAGCGTTTTTTAATGAAAGAATGTTATTTATTTCACATGAGCATTAAAAAATACATTAATGAAAGTACTTCCCATCACTTGTAAAACGCTACGAATTAATTCCAACACCTAATATAATCGAAAAATGTACATTTCATTATTATAAAATTACGTTTTTCTTTTTAAAAAAGTTTTTTCTTTTTACAAAAATTAAATACACGCATTCCTCAAAAAATAAATGTACAATTGCTTTTAAAAGATGAAAAATTAACAATAAAACAAAGGCAGTCGGGCGCGGAAGTTAATGCGCAATAAATTTAATTCTTTAAAAATTAATATAATACATGTATATAAATAGTTATAAATTAAAAAATAAAACCTAAATGGTAAATTATATTAGGATGTTAAAAAATTTCGATTTGACTCCTTAAATTATCCATGAATGAACTTTGAAATATTCTTTAAAGACAAAAACAAACATTTACTTAAACAGTGGTGTGAACATTGCTAGAATGCAGAATAAAAGGAACAGGGAATAGAGAACAGAGAATTTCAACCTATCAGAAACTGTGTATTCCACAATACATGATTTCTGATAGGTTGAAATTCTTATTCTCTGTTTTCTGTTCCCTGTTCCTTTTATTGTGCAGAGCTAAGGTGATGCTAAAGCCGATAATAGTGATATCTTTGATTCATCTTCTGATTCATTATAATATATATTATTCTGTCTTAATTCAAATATGTCCTTATCTAAGTCCTTATCAAATATGTCCTAATATACGCCATCTATCGCAAACCGCGTGACTATTGCTACATGGAATTTCTCTCAGTCTTTGCAAAACATCCCTATAATACACGTATTTCCCACTCAGTGAAAATATTTTTCTTCTAGACTTTCAATCTTAGTTCTACAAACTCGGTATTATTCATTCTAGTGACCTCAGCTTATTCTTAAGATATGGACTTTAAAATTCTTATGTCAAGCAAATATATTGAGATGACAGCTGTACGAGCCAAAATATACATATATTTTTAACTAAAATCGTAGTTTTCTAATATCGTATATAATATGTGAACAATATTTACATGTGAACATTTTTTACTAGTTCAAATGCGTTCATACTTCCATATGGTGCAGCTTGGATAGTGCTAAAGTAGCCTAGTAAGTAATTAATCGTATATGTAAATAATATTACTTTTTACCGTATTTAAACCATTCTAGCAATATTCTCATCACTTATTGAATAAACAACTGTTCTTGTCTTTTGATGGCCCAAATACTAATTTCTCAAGATTCATTCAGATGTAACTTAAAGGGGTATAACACCTTTTACGGCCAAAATCGACCTCATTTTCAAGATTTTTTTTTTACATACAAAGAAGTGCGCAATTCAAAATCGGGTCTTTCGGTTTTTTTATTTACATATTAAAGACACTGAACATATTTTTTGTTTTTGAAAAATCATCATGGTTTATAAAATAAACGCCGTCAAAAGAGGCCGCTAGCGTCGCGTATGTCTTGCTGGTGTACACGATTGTGGCTGACTGGAGTGACCTAAAGCAAAAATACAAATTGATTCTTAATCTGTGATAGTTTGGCTAAGGTAGTACCGATGGATTTTAAAAAATATCAATTTTTGAGAAAATGGCGCGACTTTGAAAAAAAAAATCGAATTTTCGCCTAAAAATCTGACATAAAATCGATTGCCAAAAAAAAATCTAGTGATTCTTTTTAAAAAAGGCTGAAATAATAGGTATTTCTGTGGAAATAGTCATAAGCGACATCTAATTACTATCTAAATACTATCCCAAACTATTAGGAAACCTGAAATATTTGACAAACACAAGAGAAAGGCAGCTAGAGGTAACACACAAGCATAGCTGTTTTCAACGTGAAATAAATTCAAGATCGCTTAGGCGTTAATGGGATCATATTCTAGACATCTTAAAGTATCATTTAAGTCAATAAAAAATTTTTTTTATTTTTGAAGCCGTAAAGGTGTTATACCCCTTTAAGGAATAAAAACAACACTTTTTTAACCCTCTCCTTTGGCACTTCTATCTTAATATAATATAATTATACTTATTATGTATTTGTTGTAGCAGCGGTCAAATTTTTATTTTATTTTTTTTTTATTTTGAATTAAAACAAAAAAGTACTACTACTTGGGTTAAATAAGGTAATATGAATATATGTACATAATTTTTATTTTAATTAACATAATTTTGTGATATTTTTTTTAAGAAAAATTAAAATTACTACTTGAGTTGGAATAGAAACGATGAATAGGAATATAAAAATGTATGTATAGTTGTGTTTTAATTTTTTTTAAATAATTATACAACATTATTTTCCCGAGAAACGCATGTACTTTTTATTTATTTTTTGTTTCAATATATATAATATAATTTTGTAATATAATAATACCATAATATATAAAAAGACGACGTATATAATAAATTGCGCATAATGACAATTGATATAATTTAAAATAAATTTTTGATTAGTGGCAAACTTCTAATGACGCTTTATATTAGTTTATAGAATTAGAGACCAATTTCTGATTGGCCTCAGATATCGCCATTTTTTTTAAACTGTACTTGAAATTAATTTATCTCATGGTGGAAGTATCTCTTCTTATGTTCAAAATCCGCAAGAATACACCTAATATACTTCCACCATGGTTCACCTGACCTTCTTACATCATGATAATAACAATGATGTCTCTTGAATATAAATTTTAATTTAGACTTGACATCGCAATATCTTCATTTGTATTATAGATCACATGAGAGAAAAACTAAAATACTTTTATTACGTATATTAATTAATTCATATCCAAGCTATCGATTAAACCTACTCAGATTTGATTGATTCAATCGTTATCGAGATCCTATAATCTCGGATACACAACTAGAACTGCCCGGCTCACATATAGATATATACCTCGCATACCTCGCCGTGAGATTATATAGTGTCTCTGGAGTCTCGTGTGCAACGAACTGTAAGAAAACATACATGACGTGTTTGTGCTCCTGATAAAAGCGAAGATGGGAGCCTATTGTTTACAAGACGTCCGGTCCACCCGAGAATGCTCATCGGGTGTCTAGAATCGGTTACCGCCGCAGACGTTATTTTCTGCGGGATTCAGGAATATAAACCGCAGCGGATTAATTACGTATCTTCCGTTATTAGATTAATGCTTGTGTACACCGAGAGAGTGAGTTTCGCTGTTTGCGTTCAATATTTGCGTCGATGCGTAACAACGATCGATTCGCAATATAGCTATTGCGACATATACAATATATACATATGCGTTATATTGCGCCAGGATTACATCAATATTTACGCGGTACGTGAGACATCGGTAGCGCTTTCCTCGAACGCGCTGCTCCGATATTTCGTTTTATATCTCGCTTGGCTAGCTTCCACGTCGCCGTGCGCTCGTATCGTGTCTCGCGGATCTATCGAAACGTCGTCGGAAACGTTTAAATTCGGAGATCCACGATTGATTGCGCGTGCCGATCGAAAGGATCCGCAACGTTGCGTTAGAGTATCCGACATCAATATTTATACTAGCGTCGTGCAGCGCTCGACCTTTTCGCCGTTCGAGTTATTTGGCTCTTTCGCGATGTATAGTCTTTCTTCGTTCACGATGTCGTCGAAAAGACGTTATCGATAATGAGATAGACAGTGATACATGCATAAAAAAAATATTTATTAAAACAACTAAAAATTTCACTGATTTAGTAGATCTATAGTCGTAATAAACAGACAGTTTTCTATGTTAAAATAGTGAAGTTGTATACACACACACATAGCTAAATAAAATTAGCACAGAAAATTTGTTTAAACGTACAGCAAAAATAACTTTCTATGAAAATCAATTTAATACATAAATTACAATTTTTAACAAAACATGCTGACTAAAATGGCGGGTACTTTTGCTGTTGTAATGAAGAAAATTTGTTACATTAGCAAATTTTTATTGTAGCAAAGAATTAGCTGAATTAGCATACTGATAATTGCTTACAAACATAATTTTTCTTTTCGTTGAATCGTCAAATTTTCTTAGTTATAAATATTGAATTTGCGCAACAAGTTATATTAGCTTTGATGAACTATCTTTTTTTCTGTGTGTAGGTATAAAAAAAAGGAACCAACTTTTTCTTTTATTTTGGTTAATGGCTCGTAAAATATATGGAAAAAATGTACGTACATAGGTAAGCTGATTATTTAATTCGCGACGATAATCGCAAAATCGTTTGTCAGATGAGTTTCGTTCTTCGATGCTGTTCTTCATAGCACACGACTGACGATCGTGTTTTCAAAATAGCAACATATTTTACTGAACGACATTCTACCATTCATCACTGTGTTAGACAAGATTTAAAAAGATAGGGAAACATCGTTTAGGAAATGAATCAAACTTACGTGAATACATCACGAAAGACAGTCGTGTTCGACAGGCATAAACATATAACGCTGCTCAGTCTGTCTTATGAGAATGTTTTTAAAACTGTAATCACTGACATGCTACGGAAAGTATTATAGTACGTTGAAATGTGCCTTTACTCAGTGACTGGGACGTATACTTATTTACTGTATAGAATTCACGATCTAGTCTTTCCTTTTGTCTTTTTTTAGAAACATCGCTTAGTCTTTAAATAATTTCGGGCGATGATCGACTGTAGTTCTTCTTTATTTGCACAAATTTTTCAAAATGGCTTAAAAAGAAAAATCTTTTCGTAGGATAAGAGAAAATAAGATAAGGTAAATAATTTCGTAAGATACAATTTTGAACATGATATAATACTGAATGAAATAAGAAATTTAATTCTAATTTTTGAAGTTCAAATTTGATTCTTTCCTTTGGTATCCTTCACATAATTATCAAACTTGAATCTCAGAAGTTGGAGTCAAATTTTATTTCATTCCGAATTTCTATCTGCACATTCAAAATTGTACCACCTTATTCTACGAAAAGACTTTTTCATTTTAAGAATTTGCAAATAAAGGAAAAGTTTAAGGAACCCTATACATTTTCTACACTACGATAGAATCGCTCGGCTATCATACACGCGATATCGTTCCCTTTCAGCGCACGTTTAATTCGAGAGATTCTAATCTCTATCGTGCAGCCGTGTGGATCGTGCCATTTCGCGAGGATTACGTCAATATTTACACGGCAAGCGAGATTCCAGGGGATTTTCCGACCGCTCTGATTCCATACATACCTTTTCTCGCGATGGATCGCGGATTTTATCGCAACGGAAAGTTGTTAAACTCCAAGAGAGATCGATCGCGTGCTACCGCAATACGGAAAGCGTATCCTGTATTTTCGGGAAACGAGGGAAAAGATGCCATATCCTCTCTTTGCGACAAATCGTTGATAATATCGAAATTACGAAAAGACGCGCGAGAATAAGGACGGAAATACAATACGTCGGATTTTGAGACGTAAATGCTTTTCACCGAGATATCGAAATCCACCAAAGATATTTAGAGGATTCACTTCCGTAAATCAAGTATTTTAGAGACAATTAGAGCTATCGGTATTATCTAGTTATCCCTATCTTCTCACCTTAATCCTTGTAGAATTTTCGGATTTCGGGTTTTGCTCTAATTATCTAATTAGGTCTGCGTCAGCATTTCAAGCGTGAAAAAGGGAATTAGAGTTTTATTATTAAACTGTTAAATAAAATATCTATACCGCCAATAAATCATTCTACCATAAACATACAAAAAAACGTCTGAAATACCAATATTCATCAATTAATTCTGGCCCTCCGTTTGGAATTATCCTCTTTTACTTTATAAACTGTTTGCTCAATTTTTATAAAACTTACGGAATAATTTGATAATACTTTATTCGAATCTGAGGTCACAAATAAAAAATTCAAAATAACGGATTCAATGTAGTGGACAGAATTTAAAAAAATAATTTGATTATCATAAAATTCGGTTTTAGATAAATTTTAATTGCGAAGTAACATCAAGTTTCCACTTTCGTTTTATTTGAAGCTCATCAGTCTATGTAAAGAACTATCAGTACCGTTTTACAAACTGATTCTCAAACTCTGATTATCAACTCTGTGACATTAGATCCTCCTTCATGGAGAATACTATCCTTTTGAAATTTGATATTTTCAAACTACATTCAAACTAAGGGATATCAAAAACATCTAAAACCGAGTTTCATGATAAACAGGTTTTTTCAAAATTTGAATAAAAAAATTCTGAGCCAGAATTGAATTAAACGACCGAAATCTTTAAAGAGTAAGATCTTCCAATAATAAATTTGCTAGAAAGCTTCAATTCTTAAAGAGTTAAAGAAACCGGTTTCCACATCACATATTAAAATTTTGACTTTTGAGATCGTTCATACGCTTATTTATTGTATCTTCGTTTAATTTAACGAATATTTATTAAAAGAAGAAAGTCAATGAATATAATCTAAAAATACAGCTAATGATGAATTCCCCTTCGTACGAAGAATGATTCCGCTCATGCAAACCGCTTCGTCTCTCCGAGTTGACAAGGCCGCTTATATCTACGATTATATCTACGGTTACTGATTTGCTGGCCGAAAGCGGGTGATTAACCGACGGTCCTTTTGATGTGGGATAAACAAACACCGGCTGGTTTGATCGCCGCGACGTATTGGCTCGGCCGTAGTCGACTGCGACTAATAAACATACAGACCGGCGACGACGATGACTCCTTCCTTCCTTTTAAGCCGCGGCTCGGCTGGGATACCTTCGCGTATACGTTAATTAAACGTCATAGAGCCACGCGGAAATCGCTCAAGCGAGAATCGATCGATACCTCTGCGGCATTAATCGAATTCCGACGGTCTACCGTGCGTGACGTGCGCCTGCTTGGTCTTCTGGTGTACAACGACATTGGCGCGAACTTAGGTGGGCAGGTCTCTCTCTCTCTGCCTCTTGTCTCATAATAATTTATCTGTTATCGACAGGTCGCGTTAGGGTGCAACGAGTCTTTCTGAGATGCCCGATCGCACCATTTTAATTATATATGAATGCTGATTCTTATATTTAATTATCATATTAATATAGTTATCGATGTTACAAGCTTGAAAAAACTTTACATAAAGAAGAGTTATATTAGTGGTATTGTTGGTAGTTGGAATTTTTTCACCTTCTTTGTAATCTTTATTTGCTTTATTTTCTTCCTCTGAAGTTTGAATACGTACAAAATTCATTTCATTTTACGTGCAGGAAGTAAGTAGAGAAAAGCGTGTCCGAGAAGTATATTTATTTGTGGAAAAACACTTCATTCCTTTTACTGCTTCTTATTCCTGCTTAATTGCATTTGAATACTTGTATATGATATTTAATTTTACAAAATATATATTAAATTAGTAAATTAGCACAATAATTAGTATAATGTGTAAAGATAGACATGTAAAATAATTCAATAAATTTCATATTATGTAATGTGCAGAATACAAAACAGATATTAATTTCTGTTAAATTTTTTCAGTGAAAAAGATTAATTATTTGAGAAACTTTTTTTAGTCACTTTATATATAAATTATTATTAAATTTTGATTGAAAACACATTTTTTTCGCTTGTTATGAATTACGAAGCGTGAAAATATTAGAAAATACTCTTTTCATATTGAAGTTAGAAACGTTGTCCTTTAAAAGGTCGATTGAGCACTAATAAAACACATTATTATTCACGTTTTAAATCATTCAATGTTCGTATAAGCTTAAAGACTCAATAACAAATCAATATTATTCGACGTTTCCTCATTAGTGAAATGATCCGATTAACATTGTGCTAATTGGAAGAATTAATTCAAGGGTAACTAATTCAAGGGTAATTAATGTTTCAAAATTTTTCATACGTTTAAATGAGGAATAAGGTAATACGTCGACGATGACAGGATTAAACCAATGATTTATGACGCTTTTCTTCGGTGTGCATCTACGAAATAACGATCGCTCGTCGACAAACGGCGTTCCCGGCCGTGCCTCTTATCCAATTATTCGACGGCTATTCATCGGACGTTGACGCTTTATCGAGCGAGAAAAATTTACAGCGCGTCGCGCGTTTTCACGGTACATTGGGGCACGAGGGTTGAAAGCCCAAGTAGTAAAACAGTCGCGAGGTGGAGACGGAAGGCAGAAGGAGAAAAGGATAATTACCCCGACAGCCGAGCCGAAGGCGGCAGCAGCAGTGGCAGCGATGGTGGGAAATTGCTCGGTCGTCGGGAAAGAACGTCGCCGCGACTTTAACTCATTTCATGAATGAACAAAAGCGGGCCCTGGGAAAATTGGTCCCAAGAAGTAGCGCGTACATCCGTCGACGCGCCGCGGAGCGGCTTTCCGATCCGACATTTTAATTAATTCACCATATTTCCTCCATCGATCCGTACGCGACGGGAGTTAATTGCAATCTGGAATAGTTTATAATTAATGAGAGGATTAACTGTAGGCGAGAGAGGCGCTTGTCGACAGCCAGCCCAGCAACTCTGGCGATTCTTTCGCGCTTAACCATTTTGTCCTGTGCTTGATTAATGCTCGGCGATTAAGATGCGCCGGGCGGAAGGTGGGGAAATCGTGTTTTTGACGGTATACGCGATACTCGCTCGACGCCGCGTCGTGCTGTTAATTAATTATCTGTATAGCGCCTCCCCCTATAGTTGCTTCCTCACGATGCAACCTGAAATTACATAATATATCTCATTAATGACTAATGACGCGTATACTATATACAGGTACATACATAGAGGTATATGGTGAGTCAAAATTGGGAATTCAAGTTAATTCATTTTCATGATTCAATCAGAACTTGTAAAAGAATAATTTTTACTAAATCGCGAGAGAAACATCAGTTCTCAAAATAAATAATAAAAACTATCCATATCTATTTTAAAAATAAAAAATTTATGTAGGGGAGACCGGGGCTAATAGGCTCATTTTTCGAATTTTTACAGACGAAATTAAGAGACTTATCGAAAAAAATGAATTCTACACCAGTTACTATTATACATACATTTGACTATCTAATAATATTTTAATAATAAGAGCAAACTAATAACTAATATGAAAAAAATGCATTTTTCTAATGCATTCCATCTGATTCAACTAGGGATCAAGGTAATTCGACTAAGATTATTGAAATAAAGATTAATGTATTTTAAGCTATCTTTGGCTTATACATATTAATGAAACTTTTATAAAAATATATTTTAAATACAAACATTCGTTTCGTAAGACAAGACAATACTTCTTTATGCAAAATTTGTTCATTTCGTGCAAAAACACATCGAATAAGCTTAATTTTCGCGATTGGACATGAGGGAACTGAGCTTATAACATTTACCACTGAAGAAAATCTCTTTAAAGGAATAAAATTTTGAGTAAGTACTATAAGAGTCGTCACTAAATGAATCATACAGTTCCATGCTGTGGTTAGTCTACTATCCCCATCCATTCATTTTTTAAAAACATTATAGTGTAACAAAGACACATAAACAAAAAAAAATCTGTTGGATTTTATTAAGTAAGAACTACACTTCCTATCTAAGTAGAAATCAAATATTTCAGACAATCATATACGATTGTAAAACAAAAACTTTAAGAATAAAAATATTTACTTAGATGTACGATTTTTTAAAATTGTGGCATAACTTCTATCATAGATGTGTTCGCAACAAGATGTTACAGCAAACTTAGCGACAGTCGCTGTTCAGACATGTTTACGCGTGTCTCACGTGTTTTGTTTTTAATGCAGCCTCGATTATTCTACCCCTATATTCAACTGATCCTGGTCTCCCCTACTTATTTTTTATTCATATTTTATTTGTGTATTTAATTACACATATAAATTACGTGTATAAATTAAAAGATATACCGCTTCTTTCTCTCTTTCGCTCGGTAGAAAAGAAAAGAAATACTCTACCGTCCAACTACCGTTCACAAGTAGGTAAGGATCAAAAAGTGACGATGTTTAAAAACCCTGTTACTTGGCTAGCAATTATTCGCTTTAATTAACGGCAAAGGCAGAACGGGCAACCGCGTGGCATATCTTTCTCGTGAACATTCGTCTGGGGACAACCTCTATAATTTGACGCCAGCTGCCAACCGGAAGTGGTCTCGGAGACTGGGTTCTGCAGTAAACAGTTAGACGAGATCCGTTTCAGGAAATGTGCCTGTCCGTCGTGAAATTTCAGAACAAAGATCACGTCACACTTTTCGGTTTGCACGAAGATTTAAGATCTACGAATTAATCGATATGTGACATTTTTAAAAGACTTTTATATGTTTTTTATTATATAATAGAATAATTCAACAGTATATTGCCGCTGTCAATATTTTCACATAAATAAGTAAAATAGATATTTATATTACGATATATTCGTAATATATAATTATGAAATATAAGAGCTAACTGATGGTATTTCTTCAAATAAAAACTTGCTAGAACAATAACAAGAAAGAATGAATAAATGGAAAGATAAATAGATTAAGAATAAATGAAAAAACAGAATAATCTGCATATCAAAGAGCGAGATTAATTAGAGAGGCAGAAATCTGTCTTGTCAAAGCAGTAATTGCAAATACTTTTTTTTTAATGTAAAAAATGTTATTTTTGCAAATATTTTATCCCGCAATTGAAAAAATAATTCTGTTAGCTGAACGTTATTTATGTTGCGTTGCAGTAAAAAGTAGCAAATTAAGAGATTAAACGTGCGTATTTCCTGTTGCGCGGTAAAATAAATTCGGGACGGGAGCAAATTCAATGTGGCGCACGCGTTTCCGGGTGTCGCAGAGAAATAGAAACCGCGGACAATTGCTTAATTGCGCCAGTGACGTCCCGTGTAATCAGGATGCTGTCGTTTGGACGCATTTACAACGCACCTACGCTAATTCGCTCGGCGACACACCACTTTCTCCAGCCTTTCCGCCTCCCTTTTGTTCGCCTCGCCCGAACAGAAAGATCGTATCGGAACATTTTTACTAACGACCAACTTGAAAAAAACCACAAAGATGTGACAAAGAACCCTTATCCAAAGTTTGTAACGTGCTATAAGGAATGATTTCACAAAAGAAGTTGATGATGTAGAAGTAAATCCCGGAGTCTCTTTAATTTTATTGATTTGTACATTAGGGTTGCCAACAGCATCCGGTTTTGATCTGGATTTTTTAGGAGTTTTGTCCAAGTGATGGAGAAATTAAATCGAACGTTATATGACCCATTTTTAAATATATCTAATTAGTAAAATAAAATTTACATTATGAAAGAAAATAATTTATAAACGAAATTCGCAGTTTACAATGACATTTCTCCATTTTAAGTATCTTCTAAAATCCTAGAGTTATAGTACATCGTAAATTGTTTTTTTTTTTTTAATACGTTTATTACTTACAAATATATTTATTCAAAAATATTTTTTATTTTAACAAATGTTAAATACGTTAAATGTTTTAACAAAATATCTGTGATGAATGTTAAATGTTATATGTGCATGTAAAACCTATATGTAGTTTAATTTAGCGTTTAATAATAACATGTGTTTTATATTAAATATAATTTATTATTTCATTTAATTAAATTCCGTTTTGAAAATTATTTGAAAAATAATATTGTAACTAATTCTTTATTAAATTTTGTAATTAGTTAATTTAGTTTTATGATTATTATTTATGTCCGGTTAAATTTTTATTTCAAAGAGGAAATCCGATAATTTAGACTTTTAGATGTGGCAACCATATATGGTATATGTAGGTACATAATCCGACTCACAAAAATTTATTGCTGCTTTATTTTAAATGTAAATATTTAATTCCGTTTTCATCACCGATAAATCCTGTCGTATGCGATTAAAGCTCGGCAAGAGCGATGCGTATTCCAAGTTTATTAACTTCAATGAAAATAATCGTGCGCTAACGTTTTAATCAATGTTTATCGATAAATTTCAATTATTATCGAATTTGAAATACATATTTTTTATTCTCATCTCTCTTTTTCTCTTTCTGTAACGTCGAAGAGTTGTTTAAATAACCACGGAAGAGCTGAATGATAAAATGAACCGCGGAGACGAAAATATTGCGCGCCGTTGATTTACATCGCGTCAATGGCAGTAAATAATATTTTCCGCCGTCGACGAGCAACAGCGGCCGCACGTTAAAAGTCAATATACATTCCGGATTTCGTTCCGCGAAAATATAACACTACGACCGACGTGCGACGGAACGTATTTCACTCGCGGTATTTGCCAGTAGACTGATTTTACGGTAGCGGACTAGAATACTTCTCCTTAGATTCTTGCGCCACGCATAAAAGTGACGACAATGTAAAGAATTCTTCGAACGGCATAGACGAAGACGAAAACAAAGATATCTTTCCCGAAGGACGGGTTTATTTCGAGAGACATGTAGTGCACATCTCGAGATTCGCCATTTCATCATGTATTTTTGGTTCATCCTTAAATAGGACTCTGATTGCTTTTAATAGAGAAGATTGCTGAGGATGGCCTTAATTTATTCATTAATTTTTAATTGTGATGTTCAATTGGCACATTTATTTTTTATGTTTTTATTTCTGTTTTCGTTAATAATTTTCATCCGACCCGGTTTTGTCTCACCTACTTATATATATATTATCGTAAATCTATAATAAATCTCGCTGTCCATGATATAAAAAAAATGCTGTGTTGACAGCTACACGATCGTTTGTGAAATTGAGATTTAAGTCATGGCAGCTTAAAAGCGTCACCGCGATGACTTGTGTTAATTTGTTTCAGCAAGCTGCGTGAAAGACGACGATTTATTTGATAGGTTCAGCGATTTATTTAATAGGTTTGCGATCGTACGATCGCAACTGCATAGAAAGAAAATTTTCCATATCTTTGTTTAAATGTTTTGCCTTTTGAAAATTTTGAAAATCTCATTAGCTTTGAAAATCTCATTTCGATTAAATAAATTTCAATTTTAAAACGTTTACAAACAACGGAAATAAAAAAAGTAGAGAAAATTATTTTTCCAGTTATCATTTAGTATTATTCCTTGAAAAAAAGTGCAGAAGGGAAATATTTTTCCAAATTGTTTCATGCATTGTAAAAGTTTTCATCACTTTATGGCTATTTCGTAAAAGAGAGATCAATTTTTTAGGAATATTGTGTGGCAATTCTATTTTTTTTTTTTTTATTAAATATGATAACAACTACTATTCGTTTTTGATCTCGAACCGTTCTAAAAAAAAATATCTATAGTAAAATATTGTTTCACTTTAGATTCGTCCATACAGCTTTCAACTCCACTTCACATTTGACATGCTTTTTTCTGCAGATCCTGATATTGCCGCCGTTTCCATAACTGTGTTTTGTGTCCCGCACAAAAGAGTGACTCATGCGGAAAAGTATCTTTGAGATAGAAATAAGGCTTCTCTCTCTCTCTCTCTCTCTCTCTCTCTCTCTCAACGACTACAAAGAGATTCTATTACCGGGCGCATCAAAGTAACTCATGACGCGAACGTCTCATACTTGGATTAATAAATCTCGGGAGACTAATCGATCTCGTCCTGTGTCGCAATTTCCTGCAGGACTCCGGCCGACGTCAGCCCCAATTTGCCAAAATCGGGGCGACGTGTCGCGCAATCGGCAGACCAATCGCTCGTTCGCTAATGGATTTATGATTTCAGTCATTCGCGCGAAAATGCGTTTCGCTCGCTTCACCGTGCGTGGACACACACACACACACACACACACACATTCACGAAGCTATCTCTTGCATACCTGCGCTTGTGTAATGCGCTAAATATGTCGGAAAATTTATTTCCGGAATGAAATGTAAATACATATCGTCGCTAATGTATATTCTACGCTTGGCAACGATCAGCATCGTTACATTTAAATAATTCATCAAGTCAAAACGAAACTAAAAGCTTTGCCATTTAAATTGCATAATCCTTTTTGAATCCATTATGCCAATTACGATTATATCTTATATATGCTAATTTACGATCCTGGATATAATTTATCGAAAATTTTTTTGCCGTCAACAGAGCGACAACGTTTACAACGTTTGTTTATACCTTGAAAATTAATCGACCAAACATCCTCGATAAATTAATAGATAAGTAGATAAGATTGCAATGATTCCGCGCTTTAGAAAGAAGAGTCTTTGGAGAACGGTTTTCCGTTTGCGGATCAACAGGAGATGCCGGAAATGATAGGTAACATGGTTTTGTTGGCATCAGCCGTAACTTCCTGTCGAGGCCAGGCTTGAGAAAACGAGCCAATATCTTGTGCCGACAGCTCGGATGGACCTGCGGGGCTGGACCAATTGCCTCGACGTCGGAAGTCGAAAACTTTCTCGTGCGAATCGCGCCTCTGAAAAGTTCCGATAACGTGTCCGTGCGGCTGTACGGAAGAGACCGGCGATCAGTATTTAATCCACGAGATAAAATTGCCGTTCGAAAAATCTTCGATTGACGTTTGACCAATGTAAAGAGAGTGTCTGACGTTTAGAAACATTTAAAATTAAATTCAGGTAAACTCTGACCTTTGAAAGTTAAAATGAAAACAGAGGTAATTCCGAACTTTTTTGCGGACTGTGGAATTTCGCAACGTTCTCTCTGAGGAATTTATGCGTGCTATGTGAAATACCGGAAGACACACACCGGCGACACCGTTTGTTGATGCTGTATTCTTAGCGAACCGCATCTCGCGGTAGACAGAGGATGAGCAACGGGGAAAGTTATGCAAACGATACTGAAACGTGGTATCGCATACACACGCATGGACATATAATTCGCGTCGCTCGGTCGATTCACGCGGAATTATGCAATTTGCACACAGGACGTATGGAAATACGCGTTTCCCGTGCGCAGTCACGAAATTGCAGACTCGTGTATTCCATTCTTCATCGTCCTTCGATGATTCAGCTGTCATTGTAGGGTCAGACGTCGTTTCGGATCGGTTGCATCCCGCCTATACCGAATTACCGATGAAGCATAAATACAAAATGCAATCTCGCGGATTCATGCAAAACAGTACTATATGACTGCACGTTCGCTCGCCTGTCATCTTTTCAAACGAACAGCCAGCTATTGACCACCCATTTCTGCTACCAACTTTTATTTAAATTAATATTGCGATGTGATTTTTTTGCAATACGATTGGCCCATGTTAGAATGTTTTAATCTTTGACCCGAAGTCTCGCTGCTGCCGGGAATTAAGTCCTTTCGTTACTCACACTCTTATCTTGCTTGAATCAAATATACATAATGTAAACAAGACTCGATTGACTTCCTGCGAACCGGTCGTATGACGTAAATATCGATGAGATAAATAGATCGTGCGATTACGCAAGACTCGAAGGGGCAAAAAAAAAGAACTTTCCATCGATTATCTATCGCTACATGCAGCTGCTCAGAAACATGAAGAGTCTCCTTGGATTGGTTGCAGCTTGAAATAAGAACGAATGAATATATATCGGCAGCTATCGGCCGATATATTCATAGTTTGTTCTTATTTCAAGACCATCTTGAGTAATGTCTTAAGATGCTAATGCGGCCTTCTGATTGAGTTGTAACATCTTGATACTGTACTTAAGACAATCTTATAGACTTTCTGTAATAACCATTACCTAAGTTTTAAGCGATAATCGATCCTATTCTTCTCACATTCGATTGTGATCGGTTAATTTCTTACGGCTTAAGACTTGAAACTTAGGTAATGGCTTATTGTAGAAAGCCATTGAATATAAGAATCGACTATGAATACCAGCCCTAAAGCTTTATGTGATTTATATCCACGATGCTAGAAATTGGTCTGAGATCTTTAAGATCGAAAATTAACGAATCACATTTGAACAATTCGATCACATAACCAAAACGATTAGTCAATTTTTCTTTATCCGAGATTTCGGACCGATTTCTAGCGTCATGGACACAAGAAGCTTAATGACCACCTTGTGATACGACAGACCGTAACACGATATCTTTGTGAAGCCGAGTTGTAACGTCCGGTCTGACCTATGTCATGCACAGCGTAAACGCGAATGCCTCGGTCGACGGGTTTATTCAAAACGACGGCATTCTCTTTCCTTCTTCTCTTCCTCTCCATTCATGTCCCGTGGTCTTCTATGAAACGGTAATTACGACCGCTGAAAGGCGTATCGATTTCGTCTCGTAGGAAGCCGCAAAGCGCCCGCGGAATCGCTCGCGATATCTTAGCTCTAGTTTTCAACCGGAAATGATACCGAGGAAATTACAACCGATGCCATTCATGTTCAAGATCCAGACAGAACGTGATGAGCAACGTGCGAATTACATTTTCACTCGAAAACGACACGCAATGGAGTTCGATTATAGGAACATCCATTAACTTGACTTCTAATTATCCGATCGTCCTATTACTTTCCAATTTATACATGAAATAGGGTGCCTGTATTATGCACGATTCGCATAATACAGGCTTCAATTTTCCTCGTGATAAGGAACGGCTTTCATGTTAAGAACACATGAAAAAGAGATTTAACGAGCTATGAAAAGTTGCGAGTTAAACGATGGAAAGATGCAGCGATTTCGCGGAAAGTATTTTTATAATACTTACAGGCACTAGTTTTACAAGCGTTTGAATATAGTTTTTTCCTTTAAAATATTTGATTTTTTTAATAATTATTTAAATTACTACTTTTTACGGTTTATTAATTCTTTTATACGTTCTTAAGATGAAACATATTGCTATCAATAGTTACTAAACATTTTATCAAATTTTAGCGATTGTTCTACTAAATGCACTGTTAAATTTATAATATCAATTTGTACGACCTAACTTTCAATTATTTTAAATCATTTCTATAGATCCACTACTCCTTCAATACGTCGTTAATTTGATATAAAACAATTTAAATAAAAAAAATTTATTAAATTTGATTCCAATTTAGTTTATTATTTACTGCATACGTTAATACAAACGATGTTTGCTTTGAAACCAATCATAAAATTTACATTTTGACATACATAAAAGTTAAAAATAACAAAATGTTATTTAACTCAAGGGATTGAGTTACCATTATACTCTTTTCATATTTAATAGTCTACTCTATGAAGTAACGTTATTGCATGATATTTTTTTCGATCAAAACACGTTTTATTAAAAATAGTAAAACGTACACGAGATATCACGAGATTACTTTCCATACATTTCATATGAGAAATAATATTGATGGTAATGCTTTTCTGAACCGTCAAGCGGATCACGTTCTCGAATGGCCGGCCAAACCAAAAAGGAACAGTGATGACGTCAGCAGTGGCAGGAATGCGATAGCCATTACTTACTGCCTACCTATCACGGCACAGGAGATATGGGAGTCCTTATAGTAAAGGCAAGCTCGTATCCAGACGAAGCGAGGCAGTTGATGATTTTTTTTTCTTACTTCGAATCGACCTTTAAGGGGCAATGTAATTTGCAGCGTGCGGTCGGTTGCGCGCTGATGGGACTGCAATAAAGGGTCGCCTCTCGTTATTAATGTACGTAATTATGCCTGAAAACGAGCGTGTCATAGATTACGGACGATCGCGCGCGCGCGCGCATAACGTTATGCACGGGCTCGAGTTCCTTTCACAGCGAATAAAAAGAGGCGTCGTGCTGCGCGTGTCGTGTTAATAACGCCGTGCGTAATGTCGCAACGGCGCAAGAAATAAACATATAACTTGTTCGACTAATTGATTCAATACGGCCTTCGATCGACTTATAGTGCACTCGCGTCGTTAGAAAATCTCGCCGCAAGAAATCGCGGCGGCTGCGTTTCTTGCGAGCGGCGAGCCTTCATATACACGGGGGTCGTCGACACGTTGCGCGAAGAGAGAAACAGAAAGATAGATAGATAGAGAGAGAGAGAGAGAGGGAAAGGGAGAGAGGAAAACATCGCGGCAGAGAACTGTAGTCAATTGGCTAGCCCGAGAACTCCGTAGGACGACGTTAGTTGATTATGGCCTTCGCGTAGGTCGTGTTCCTCTTCGCGTGGTGCATCGTACCGCTCGCTGGTGAACACCCCCGCCTGTAAGAATAATGACAGCGCACGTGACGGCGCTTCACGATCATTATTCTTCGCAACACCGATGGACGTTCGCGTAGGGGGATACCTAATCGATTTTCATACAGATACTTTGCGAGCCGACATTGCGGATATTCAATCGTGACCGGATGTTTTCCTCATATCGGATATTCGCGATTTAAATAAGGTTCTTAGCAGAATTGGGTAAGGTAACTTTGTTTTTGACTAAGTTAAGTTAAAGTTAACAGCTTTGAAAATTTAACTTAATCGAAATATAAGTTTATCCGCGATAAAATTAATTGAATTAAAAGTTAAATTAATAAAAAGAGTAATCAAAAAGTTAAAAGTTAAATTTGGTTCGAACGAACATCCAAAAAAAAAAAAAAAGAAAAAGTTTGACTACTTTATATAATTTTTCGTATTTTACCTTTTTTACAGCTTATTTATTTAATCTGGTTATTTTTGTTCACAAGTAACGATTATAAAATTACTAATTCATCAAAATTATATATTCATTAGCCTCTCGCATTGTATCTAAGGATTGACTTTGAAAAATTCAAATTAAAAGTTAATAGTTACTGATAAAATGTAACTAAATTAAGTTAAAAAGTTAAGAGTCTAAAATGTAAAAGTTAAGTTAAAATTAATTAACTTTTTAACTTAACTTTTATCTTTTTAACTTAGCATTCCCCAATTCTGGTTCTTAGTATATCTACACGTTAAGACTTAATAAATTACAGGATCATAATTATTTGCATGATTTATGCACTCGGAGAAAAAAGTCGTATCTAATAATATCAAATAATAGTAACTATTATATAAATTTGTAGTGAAATAACGCCTCAACTATATACATATTATTAAATTCTAATAAAAATACTAGATTAAGTGAACCAAGAAAATATAGTAACATTAATTATATAATCAATTACAAATAATTAATATTACATTATATTTTCTCTCTTAGTTCATTTAATATTTACTTATTGTTTTAAAGCTTTTTTAATTAAAGACATAGTTACAAATTTGTGTATGCATTTCTTATTTATTTTTGTCTTTCAAGTTCAAAACCAATCTTTTATTGTAAACTGAGTGGTTTTCTTCTTGGGAGAAACTGAACTCCTCTAAGTTCCTCTGATGACAATGCCACGTACTGCTCGTCTTGTGGGACTTTAGAGAAAAGATTTTTAATGTATTCCTTAAAATTATCTCAACAATGATTAATTAGATTACTGACACAGAGTGTTTTATTAAAAAAAAAGTTTTTGTCTAACCTAGAAAAATGTAATTGTTACATCTATTTGCATGAAGTCCAATTAACTACTCAATGTACAATAGTTGAGCCACTATTTCATTATCAATTAATAGTGTACACAATTTATTACCGCGACTATATCTTTCTAACATTCAACTACTTCAGTTTCTATTACTTTGTAAAACTAGTTACAGTACTTCAATTACATAAGTTGCCAAATTTATAGTTGCCAGAACTATTTCGTTTTCTCTCACAACCAGTGTGTATCAGATTGTATGCGTGCAATTCGAAGAAATAAAACTGATAATAAGCAATTCAATCATGCGATGAACTGCTAGACATCCGTCCAGACAGGATCAGCCTCGTTTTCTTTTCTCAATATCCGTTTCTCGCAAAATATTCCAATTTCGATGAATAACTCGGTTCGCTCAATCGAGTTTCGACAGACGGAACTCAGGGAGGACGAGAGCGGAACCGGCCGGCCGACCTCGACGTGGCAAAGAGAGCGCTTTTCCAGCGCGACGGACGGGACACGGCCGACAATATTTCGATTTTCATTTAGACACGACGCACAGCGACACTTCGGGCGAAACAGGAGTTTTAATTAAAGCCACAATCCCCGCGGACCCCCTCCGATATTCAAATCAGTAATCCGCATCTCGCGCCGCGCAGCCTCCGTCGTCGGTGGCGGCGGCAGATGGCCGGACTTCGTCATACACCGAGAAAAAGGTGTCTACGTTTCTGCGACGACGTTTACAGACGGCCGCAAAACGTAGCCGCATAGACCACGATGTCGCACTGCGGAAAGTTTCGCGGTGTTAATCGCTAAAGGATTATCGGAAACGTCGGGTAAGAACCAGACGAGAGTCATCTGAGAGTCATCCAGACGATCGAGATCTGAGAAACTTTGATTCGACGTTTTTAATTCGATCTGACCCTATTATTCCGAGATAGACGAGATGTAATACTTTTATGATGTTACGTGATGATGACTCTTGTGATAACAATTCATAATTTTGCTAATAAGACGAGCAACAATAAACACGCGCGGTACTGTGTACGTTATCGGAAACGAAATCTTCTGTCAGGCAGGAATGATCAGCCAAATCATATTCTGAAAAGTATTTGACAGCTGTATCATCGTAATTAAATCGCTCAGTTGCTTCGGCGGGAGATAGCTCGTAAATCATCCCGGTAACGTCTGCGATCGACGGCATTTGTGTTGGACAGGTAGGACTCAGGCTTATGGCAGCAAAATGGATAACATCACGAAGGGTTATAAATGATAAAATGTATTATATTTCGTTCAAACTATCTTTACAATCTTATAAAATAAATACAAGTAATTTCGTAAATTGTTTCTTAGTTTCTTCAATGAACAAAAGGAATATTGACTAACGCAGTCTTATATAAAAAAAAAGTTATTATCTTTATTTTCTAAAAAAATATAAAAGTTACACTTTATAAATATATATACAGATAATATTATGTAATTATATAAAGTATTTATATAATTATATAAAATTATTTACAAGCAATACAATTGTTGAAGAAAGATGTAAAATAATTCAAATATAAGTTATGTAATAATAGAGAATGGCGCGTTTTATAATTATGTTACTTTTATTACTCGCGTAACATTTTTCAACGTTTAATGTTTCCCTCGAGTCAAAAGACAAAAATTAAACTCACCGAATGAAAGATTCATTGACAAGAATACTTGCACCACGTAGCACCAAGGACGTGTTAAACTGCGAACTACGAACGCTCCCTTAAAGCTGAGAACAGGTACTTGAGAACAATCACGTTTTCAATCGTGCAAGCTGCTCTAACTTCTGCGCGCAAACTTCATCCTTCAACGTAACTTCATCACCGAGCTGGTACCATCTTGTTGGAGTAAATGAGCAAAAGAAGCGGTGAAACGGGAGGGACAAAGAAGAGAAATTGTGAGCATGCGGCGAGAGAGAGAGAGAGAGAGAGAAAGGGGGGAGGGAGAGAGATACCGATCAGTCGCACGAGTTTGCCGAGGCGAATGCCAAACGATCGAGCGAGAATTTATCGGTAGAAGTTAATCGCGTCGCGCGGAAGAGAGAGAGGAAAGGAACACGAGAATTTCGAGGACATCGTTTTCGCCTCTTTCATTGGTATCAGTCGTGGGTGAGAGAGTTACCCACGTCTTCTTTGCTCGCCGCTCGCATGTCGCCCACATGTTCAACTTCTTCCTGAACCGCCGCCGGTTGGTTCTTCCTTCCTGTTGAACGACACGAACTTAATTTCGTCGGAGCGATCCTCCGGTGATCCTTATCGAGCTGGGCGATTCAGCCGACATTCTCGTCGAAGGCGGCGATATTCTCTTAAAACGTCTGCTGTGGCAATCCGGTTATCTTTTTCGCTACCAAGGAAACGAGCGCCATTAGTTCACGAAAAATGGATTTTCCGCTAAAATACATATACTTGCAACGAAATAGAAATAGAGACAAACAATCCTTTGTTTGTAACTTTTTAAATTTTTGTTGTACTTGAAAAAATGTTTCTAAAATTTAATAATAATATGATACTTTCATCCCGTTATCTTCCAGCTCGTCGGAAAATTATCACAGTATTGTTTAATAAAACGGATAATTGATTTGAATTTTTTGTTATTTTGGTGAGGTAAAATTCGATAAATGACCACGACGGCCAATCATTTGCGTTCGTACTCAGCCGTTTAGCATGCGCGGTCGCATCGCCGTCACTTTCCCATAATTAAATGACACATCCGTTCAATTACCGGTTAATTCCATTACTTGCGCGACTAATTCGTTATTGCCTTTCGATTTCCGCTCACGCATCGCCCACGTGCGCTCGATTTCTCGTATCTTCTCTTCCTTTCGCCCCAACGAGTACCGAATATGACGAAGCCGAGCTTCGTCGCGTTGCTCCGACGACGATAGATCGCCTGCTAGGACGTTCGCCCTCAATAAATTTAATAATCCCGGCTTTCATCGGCGATTTTTATCTGCGCTGAAGAATCGATCTGTTTTGTCTTCTTACAAAAGAGCAGCCCTTGACAAATGGTCGCCGTAATGCACTGCCGACACTTTCAGTTATCCGTACGACTTTATTTAACAAACGACTGAATGCTGCGAACTAATACATCATTTTTCTTGTTATTTCATGCTCAGTCCGTTTTCCCTGCTCTAACCAATCCCCCGAAGATCGCATTTCTCTCGTTCCTCGTCGTTCTTTTTTCCTTCGCATCGAAAGCAAATAGTATTTTTACTTCAGTGGTATTCTTCTTTACTTTTTACTCTACTCTTTCGTAGTGAAGAAAGAGGTGTGTACTACCAGCTGAAGCTTTAAAAGCGCACCGCTCCTTTTTTGCGCTTCTCTTATTTTGTCTAGAAAAATAAGGAGAATAGAAGCAACGTCTCTCAAAATAGTGAGCTGCGAATGAGATGTAAGAGGGACAAAGTGAGCCTCATGATATTTCCGATCGACAAGCGCACAACTGTATCACGACTTTTTTTCGCCGTATCGTCCGATCGACCGATCTACCGATGTCCCCGTTTATTTTTAAGTTATTTTTAAGCAGCGACAATTTTGAGACGGGATATCCGTTCAGGGATAAGACAAGAGGAGGAACAGTCTCGTCTTGGTTTCCGCTTCAGCCAGATAAGAGAGATTCTCGGAAGGACGTTATTCGAGATCATCGTTCGACCCGCTTAAATGCGTCGCAAATATCAGCAAGAAATTCACAGACGTTCGTTCTGCTCGCTGGTGGAACTAATCGACCGACAAAACGCGTAACGGGGTCGAACCTAGCAAACTCGCCACTGGTATTATTCGGTTCTTCCTAGCGTTCTTCCTCCCGTGAAGGTTTTTTCCTTGAGAATATCATGAGAAAAAGGCGAGACTTACGTTTCTTATTTCTCGAGAAATGTTATTTTGAGGAAACGATAAAATCTGTTTATTGATCAGTTTCTTCTAAATATACGCAGATATATACATTATTTTTTACATGAAATCTTTAAAATATTTGTTTTTCTGTCGCTATTTTCGTTACAACGATTATAAAAGAGAAGAAAAATATTCCATTGAAAAAGTGCGTCATCGAATTTAAAGCCGTGTACATGAAATATGTGAAAACAAAAAAATACATAATTTCTGGACTGAAAAAAATACACTAAATTTTAATAAATCATTTGTTTTAAAATAGTGTCAACTAAATATATGCTAAATATAAAGATATATTTATTTTATACAAAACCTTTAATTCAACCATCATTTCTTTTTATTGAGTAAATATTTATTTACTGTAAGTAAATGTTTAGTTGGCACTATTCGGATAAATATTTATTAAAATTTTAAATATTTCCTTCTCTGTGTATGAACATACTTTTTCTCAATTACAAGCAAGTCAATTAGATAATAAAAATAATCGGCATATGATTATAAGTGCGCAGAAAAATTATTGAATTAGAAAACACTGAATTTTAATCAATCACGCTATCAAATCTGTTGCTGAAACGCAGAAGAAGATATACAGGAAGATATTCCATTCAGAATAAATCCGTTCCAAATATAAAGGTTTTCAAGAGTTTTGCTCGGGGGAGATCCTCCTGGAGAACTTCGGCGAATCCGAACGTCAGATTATAACGAGAACGTCATGAATGCGTAACCGGGAGGCTTGGTGGTGCGCGTCTCGCGGCTTTATGCAGAATATAATTCCTCCGATAAATAATTCCCACGGTCGCGATACCTCGGATACTCCCGTCGTCTTCAACGACTGCGCAGACGGCCACCCCCGTCGAAGTCGGGATACTTAGAGAAGTCGCTTCCTAAGCCGGATTTGGGCCTAATGGTGTGTGCAATTATTCCACTCCGAAGGGAACCAGCCGATCAGACACGACCGTCCCATCCCATCCCATCCCATTCCGTCCCGTCCTGATGCGGCACGACGCGGCGCCGGTTTCTCATCCGGTCCGACGTTTCGTTAATGGCGAGCAAACTGCACCGCCAAAGTTGCGTATCCGCTAAATGCGAAGGCGGAGAAGCGCGCTCGTAATCTCTTTCCGCGTGACGGACATGCGGCTCGTAAAGACGAACCGCGAAACAGATCTGGGTCGGGAGATTCTCCCTTCGTTCCTTTCGCCCCTTGTGGGACCACCGAGGTGGATATCGATGCATCTGGATTTCTTGAGTGATCCGCTATGAGCTAATGAAAATCACATATTCTTTTATACAACCTAGATATGTGCACACTGCACATGGTACGTCATTTAATATTGAATCATATTTCGCTATGTTGAATTCGTTTACATTGCATGTTATTGCATACGGGAAATGTGAATTAGTTTCCTGTTTGAATATGAAAATAAATTGCAAACTTATTTAGATTTTATCTCATCTAATTGTCGTAAATTTGAGTTTGTCTTGTTCCAATATTTTCATAAATGAAAAAAAATTTATTTACAGAAGTAAACATTTACTTACAATAAATAAATATCTCAATACAAAAATGTAGTTAAATCAAATTAATGGTGTTTGCATCAAATAAATGTATGTTTATATTTAGTAAATATTTAAAATCATTCAAACAAACATTTATTAAAATTTAGTATTTTTTTTTTTTATTGTATTTTACACCTTATGTATCGTTTGTGAGACGTAAACCAAAAGCATTTTATATTTCAGCTGATATTGATTTGTAATTTGCAGTTGCTCTTATTCGATTTCGTTTGATATTTGCGATTTAAATTCTTAGCGGTTCGCTGACTTCCAAATGTTTTCGTAGCGACCGTATGGTGCGGTGATGGAATGCATCTCGATTGAGATGCAAAACGAAAAGATAGGAAGATCGATACACGGTGCCGTCGCAGTATCATTTATTGAAAGTCACTTGAGCTAATGCGTTTCTTTCATGTATTTCTTACAGAGCAATTTGAATATGCTCCGAATTGTATTAATACTAATCAATACTTGCAGCACGTTGCATCGAGAATTACCACACCCTCTCACTCGACTTCGCCTGATGGCATGCCCGCAATTTCGACGAGAGAGCTATTACTAAATACTTTCGAAAAACTTTTCCCATCTCCGTGTTTACCTCAGGTCTGCTTAACAATCCTCTTTTCATCGCGAACATCCATTGTGGTTGTTTGTTCGTGTCGAGAACGCCTCTTGCGTTTGATTAACATCCATCTGTCAAATGAAAATGTTGTCTTGCTAGACACTTAAACGAATCTTCATGCAATCTCACGGAGCACTTTCGGAACCGCAAACGGCAAGTCGCCATTTCGACTTCCGCCTCTCTGTCATCGTTTCCATGGTGGATGATTTGCAGCTGCAGCAACGCGCTCAACAAAAAGCGAGGAAAGCAGCGGGGAGCCACGGAGCGACTCGATTCCGTCCTTGGTTTTATCGCTCGTAAAGCTGGTCCGCGACGCGAAGCGGCGGTGGCGGACACGGATCGTATAAACCCCGCTCCAACACCCTCCTCGTTCTCGTGCTCGTAACTCTTCCCGATCTTCCTTAGACGCCCACATGCGCTACCATCGACGATGAAGTACGGAAGCACCACGGAGCGGAAGTCGAAACGGGCAAGTGCTCGTTAATACGCGGCTGCGATAAAGCGGCGCCCTTGCATCAAGTATTCCTGCTGGTTCGACCAAGCGAACAATTCAAGGCTGTTGCAACAGCATACTATTATATATATACAGCAACGCGTTATTCACGGAATATAATCGTGCAAGTAAATTAATATCTTTACACTCCCGTTGATCGAACGAGATGGAAAGAATGCAGGGGAACCGCGCAATTTACTATGAAACAGAAAATAATTGTTTCCGGTTCTAAGAAGAGATATTCTTAGGGAGATAATTTGAAATTTTGGATTGTTAGAATATGAGTAGGATAGAAACGTTTCCCTCGTTTACAAAAAAAAAACCACGATTTCATAACGAATACCTATTCTAAATTCTTTAGAGTGGAATCTCACTCTAAAGAGTGAAAATTAAGCCAGTCTTTAAAAAGAGGCTCAATTTTCAATCTTAAAAGTTTTAGAGAGTACATGAATTCATAAAGATTCACAGATAAATATGTGTTAAGAACACATGAGCAGATATTCTTCATTACATCGCCTCTACCAATTATCAGTCTAATTCAGGAGAAATGGTCTAACATTGACGCTGACCGCAAATCCGCAGAAGCGACGTGGCTCAATCGACTGAATGTCGAAGGAGGGGTCCTTTGATGAGGCACCATGCGCACCGGTGGGACCATTCAACTCGGACACCCACCCTTTGACCCGCCATTTACACCGACGGATAGTGTTGATGTAAATGGCCATTAGACTGCCATGCTAACCCGCAAAACCGACATACGCGCGCGATTGGCTGGAAGCCGATTTTCCTTGACGATCATCACTGACAAGATCGTCGCCGTCGAGTCTGGAATGTCGACGATAAATCCATAATGCCCAGTCATGCTAATCGATCACAAGTCTGAACGCCACTGTTCTGACAGGCATTCTGGCGTTCAGCTACGTTTTTCGGAAAACTGATGGAAAACCTTTCTCAACCGGTAGATAAAGGATCCGTCGCGTCGCCAGTATCGCAGAAATTTATTAGGATTTACACGAGTCTTCAGGAATGACGTCAGATTTATTGGTCCATTGTTCACCGGTATCCGCGCGATTTCCCGATTCCGCTGTGCAGTTTCAAAAACTTTTTTGATCAAAACAGTTTCCGATTCTTTTACTTTCTCGTATTTTCTTTCTACTTTCAACGAGGTATCTTAAACAAAAGAACAAAAGATCTATTTAATATGACGTTATAGGGTAACTGTTCCAATTACTGTATCTGTCCTTATTAGTGTGCTTTTGTATTTCGATAAGTCATAAAGAACTAGTAATAAATAATTTAACTTAACAAGAAAAAATATTTTTTCTTCTTAAGTTAAATTATTAATGCATACGATACCGAAGATAATATTTTATTTTTTGAGTATTAAAGTATTTTAAATATTTTTCAAAAGATATGAGGAATTTATATGAATCCAGTAATACGTATATCGCAAGATTTTAAGCTTATCCCTATTAATTTGCCCTGAGAACTGTATTGGAACTGAGAACGTTGTGTTATAAGTGTACATTGAAATAAATATAATTGAAATAATGATTTATGTAATATATTAACTTAAATAATTAGCTTAAATTTATTACCTATTTTAACTATGTATATGTTAAAATGAGTCAAATGTGGATAGGTATACAAATTGGGGACACATTAATAGGGCTATCGCCGCTTGGAGGACTCACTAATAGGGACAAAAACATGTTTTTTTATTTTTGTCACTAACATTATAAAGTATTAACATTTTTTAGATTAAAGAAATATTATAAGAAATAGTTGAAAAACCGATATTGATTGCAAGCAGATAAAATTAAAGCTATAATATTTAATAGTTAATTTAGTAATAAGCAAGTTGATTAAAAGGCACATTAATAGGGACAGTTACTCTATGTATATTATGTTAAGATTTAATATAATATTAATATAATATTATTTCTAAAGAATTATAGAATCCTCTGATATATCTTTCTCATCTTTCACTCTATAAAATATTTCTTTATTCCGTATATGTACCGCATTCAGTCGGAAAGATAGAATTTAATAAATGAACCCCCATATACTAGAAACTGATAATCGACCTACTTGAGCAATTCAATAAATGCCAGCAATGAAATTTGTACCATATCCATGATTCCTGTAATAGAATTTAAACAAGACCGAAATAATTATCCGTCTGGCCGAAAAGCGGAAACTCGAGGAACTATCGTGTGATTAGAAATTTGGAATACTCAGTTGCCACAAAACTGAAAATTAGGGAAATCAGGGAATAGTAATTTACATTGCTATATTAAATTGATCTCTCAGTAAAATATTGAAATTCAGGGAAACTCATGAAATTTTGTTTGGAAATCAAGGAAAAGTTAGAGAATTTTAAGTTGAGGAATTGTGATAACCCTGATATTCTCGTAATGTGCACCAGCATGCATTAGAGCACAGAATTAGCGTGGTACACTCGATAGACTAAACTAAAAAAAGAAACAAAGAGTATCGCTATCCATCCGCGTCATTGGATTCTTATAAAAAAAAATCACGTTGCTTTCAAGAAGGATAAAACGCTATAGACAGACAATTCCGTGGAAAGAAAGTCTCGTTTAGGACAATAATTCCGCGGTTGTGATTGAATTATACGCAAATAAACTACCGCTACCGTTTCGTGTCATCCATCTCAGTTGATCGTTCAATCTTCTCTCTCCCTCTCCCTTGCTCTTTCCCTTTCAACCCCCTACCGACCCTCTTTCGTTCGCCATAAACTCCGTCGCACCCGCCACTACTCTGACCGCCCTCGCACACTACTGTTCCGTATTTGCGGGCCTTCATTTGCAGATAACCACTCGTGGAACCACGGAACAATCAGCCGTGCCCTAAAGTACATCCTTCTATCTGTTTCCTTCCTTCCGTCCGTCCTTCCTTCCTTCCGTCCCGTCCTTCCTTGCTTCGTTCGTGCTGCCTTTTCTCATGCTTTTCCTTCCGTCCTTTCGCTCTGCTTCTGTCAGTCGACACGTGGGACAAGATTAAAGGGAAACATAGAGGCAAGTATAGCCGGTATTACCGGTTAGTGGACATCGAATCGTTGCTCTTGCATTATTACGCGAGTCACGGAAGAGAGCGTTACGGTAAAATAATGGTAAAATTAAGGGGATAAAATATTACAATAAAAAGTACAAAAATAAAATATAAGAAGAAAATTACAAGTCTAGACAGAGAATAACAGGGATGCGCCTTACTAAACACGTGGCCAAGTTCAGGGTTAAACAGAAACTGTCTGTGTTGCGTGTCATTACCAGACACGCAGGGATAACGAAGGGTGTATTGTGATAAGACTTAGGGTCTGTTTCGTGTTCAAACTTTATACGTAGCAACTACTTATTCACTCTCTTTTATATAAATAAAAATAAAACGGAACACTACTCTCTTAAAAAACGTGTGTAATAAATAATTTGGAAGAATAAATTTAATACTTTGTTGTATTTTTATGACATGGAAAATACGTAAAAAATATTATATAATCTAAGACACATCGCTTTTAAAGCTATAACAAATTAACAAGGAATCAATTTGTACAATTATATAATATTTATATAATTATATTCTACTTAAACTTTTGCAGAATGAATTCCTTAAATCATTAGATTCTTAATTATATTTATAAGTTGTCTTTTTACGCTTCACGAATTAGTGTTAGGAAAATCTCACGGATTGCACCAAACATTATCCATCACGAACGATGCACTCGATGGCCATGAATCTCAGGTCGTAAAAGCGCGGTCGTAAATTCGCGATCCCGCGCCCCGGCATTACACGTGTAGAGCTGTATGCCGGTTGCCCCGAACGATTTTGCATCTTCGATAAGAGAAAGGGAAGCCGTTGTTCTCGAAGATCGATGTTCCGGGCGCGCGCCCCGAGACGAGAGAATGACACCGCATAAATTCTCACCCTCGTCCCGTATAACGCGGGATGACGTTTCGGGATTCCCCGCTCCCGCAAACCAGCTGCACTCGAATCGAGACCACGATGAGCTATGTCTTTCATTTCCTTTCCCCGGAGTCCCGAGTTGGCTCCTCTCTATCCGCTAAATGGACAGCAGAAGTTCGATAGCGCCGCAAAGTCTATTTTCGATATCATGCTTCACACTTCATAATTAAGCGAATCGATAGAGATTCGATCTATGAAGATCTATGAAATTAATAATCCATGAAGGTAATGATAGTTAATGAACTTTATTGCAGTTCTTGAAAGAAAATCGAATCGAAATGGAAATTAATTCTGAACTTCGTAATTGGGAGTGATTTTTGTTAACTCGATTAGCCTTAAAGCGTCTCGCGAAAAATGAAGTTATTACAAAAATAAATTGTATAATCTTGATTCTTAAATTTAATAATGCATTAAATTTAAATAACGTAATTTCAACTTTTTTTAGTTTTCTATAAAGGGCAAAATTTCTAAGTTTTATTCTTCCGAAGTAATTACGTACCGCAAAAAGTCTTTTGTGGTTTGACTGATTTACATCACGCACATCGCAAAAAAGTGGACATGACTGTAGTTCACGTTGACATACTGTAATAATATTTTTGGTAGGCATTATAATATTGACAATCCATCCCTCTAGGAAGTGGCTCGAGTATACCGCACGTGGCAATACAAAAGATGGCTCGATTCCCTGTTTTTCGGACGTCAACGCTGTACGGGACAGCCGCTGGTCGTGGGAGGGGAGATTGTCGCTCCTGTAACTCTCGGTGTTTGTTTTCCTTCTGGTCCCTCCTGTTTTTCCTCCATTAGCGACTTTACCACCCCCGCTGTATGCCTTCCTTACAGCTCCCCCTCACTCGAGCCGCCGCCTTCGTCGTTTTCCTCGGTTACCCCACGTCAACAAACACCTGACAACTTCCCGTGACTATCGTCAGAACGACTTCTCAAGTTGCTCGTAGACAACATGCCACCCCTTACGGCTTCCTCCTCGATTTGCTCGCGTATAAAATCCGCATATCGAGTGTAGAATGGCCTCCTACCTTCTTTCACGGTATATCAAGCAGTCTCTTTCTATCGATGGCAATTTATACTTTCAAAGATGAGAAGATAACATATGTTCTGTAATAGCTCCCGGGAAACTATTGTAACATGCTAAGCACCTTGCCATATACTTTTCAAAAGCCAACTATCTCATTATTTTTTTAATATCTAAAATGCCTTTCTTCCTGTCTTTATCAATACGTTCATATAATATAGAATTTAATTTTTATTTTGTTATTAAATTTCCAAACATTAATTTTTGAAACTTAAAAATAATATATTATAGTACAGATTATTGACTTTCAACAAGAGACACAATATAACACAGTGATCATTTCATATTTGTTTAATATTGACAAAAAAGTAAGACAGTAAGAATGTATTCATTCACTTATGTTACAGTGAACATTTTTTTTCTTGTATCTCTTTCCATTTGTATCTCTTGGAAGGTAGGTACTTTATATAAATTAACAGAAAATTGTTTTTTATATCATATTTAAGTACATATAATAAAACGATATTATTTGTATCATATTTATACGTCATATTTATACATCGTATTTAAAAAAAAAGGTCAATTTTACTTACAATATTTTTAGTTAAATCGAGATTCACACGTAACAGGCCGGTCTATTATTGCAAACGACACATTCTCGGGATTTTTAAATCCACGTCATTTTTACATGGACGATAAAAATATACTCGTGTCAGCCGATTTGTCGTTTGATCGAGTGGATAAACGTTTCGGATAGTTTTACAAATTCCACGAGACTTTTATTTTTAAAATATCCCACGCGCTATCTTTCCCTCTTCACGCATCTACGTCTTCCAAAGTTGTGCGTGTCATTTTTTCTCTACGTTTGTGATACACATCGAAACCAGGGAGATCAGCGAAAGATAGATTTTCTGTCTCATCTTCTGATTATGCAATGGCATTCCTCGAACCAGTTATACCAAGGACGCATATCATTTGGAAACGTACGCTTCAGATATTATTATAGATCGTATCTAATAGAATGCGGGTTTTATAAAAGAAGCGACAATCGGAATTATCTTGAAATATCAATAGTCTGATATAAACATCCACAAACATATATCGAATAAATTTTTCTATGTAAAATCAGTTCTTAATCATTGCTTCCAAACTATTTTATGTCAAATTAATTTTGAGCAGTTTAAAAGAGTACATATATTATATAAATTTACACCCAATTATCTTAGCACTTAAGATCCATTGACCGTTAAAAGCTTTATTCTATACTGATTGTGTAACCACATTTACGGAAGAAATTCTTTTAAAATTAATTTGATTTGATATTAAACTTTAGACTATTTGTGCCTGCGTTAAAAGGTCGTCAAATGTACGTTAATTTTTAAGTACGTGAAGAGAAGATTTAGAGAGGATTTCACGAATCGTCTTCATCAAGCACGAATAATACAATTTAACATCTATTTATACTCCGTTGTCTGTAATCTCGTGAACGAGATTGTTGCAAATGTTTACTCCAGTAGTTTGATGTGGGAGGAGTTTCTTACGGAAGCAGTTCTCTTACAAACGTAATTGGCGAAACACATAACTTGCCAGCGATAAACGCTAACAGCACGTTTATCTCTTTTAAAATGCTCGAAGGCTGCAATTCGAACGTTCATTGCAACGGGCGATTCGAAGGCTCGATTACACGCGTAGCGTTCTGGCTAGCATTTTCTGATACCTCTCATATCTCCACCCACTTCACGTAGCTTGTATGCGATTCCGTGATTCTTCGTGTCTCACGGAAGTCGAAGCTGCTGTGATCGCGAAATAGGCCTCGGCACGCCCTCTTCTTGTATTCGCGGTTGTCGCCGATTGATTCGCAGTGCGATGGAGAAGGAACGAGAAGGAGAACGGAATAGGTGCCTGAGGCCGCTTCTCGCCGAGCAAGAAAGTTCGCTGTTCGTGCCGCACGCGATAAGTGGTAACGACACGTGATACCCTTCGATAATCACCGTCATTCCGTGATGCTGCGATACGGAGCGATACGATCGAACATTACAATTTCGATTCGGCCACGTCGCTTCAGACATTGCAATGAAGAAGATTCAAAGAAATTCTTTTACTCTTCTTTTTACAGCCATGTTCGTATATTATTGCCAGTTGACTGACTATACTGAAAATTTATATATAATAGTTTCCGTTATGTGGACTTTTATTATTTTTAATTAATTACTGGCAATTAAGTCACAAAATCGTATACTTATTTACTTAATTTTACTCTTAAAACTTTCTTTAACTATTTTATAAACTGATTCTTCGAACTGAAAACATATTTGTCGAACTAATTGTTTTGTATTCTCTTACGATCTTTCTATAACTTTCATCTGCAATTCTTTTTTCTTTTCTACAATTAATTTCTTATGAATATTCGTTAATTATATTCCGTAAATGTATAATTTTTTGTAATTATTTTTGTTCTTTAAAATTTAAGCCACAGCCCCTTCTGCTCTTGTTACGCCCATATATGCACACAACAGTGCGTATGTAAAAATGTTGTAAAATTAATAATGCTACGATTATAAGAATGGCATTACAATAAGCTATTACTTATGACTTATGAATGGCAAATTAATTGAACGAATGACAATGCACGATATTAACATACAATGCAATGAAACGTCCTTAGATTCTTTATTATCGGAGAATCAGTGACTGTGACTATTATTAACTTGCTAAATGTTACGCGGTTTTTTAAACTATGTTCCAAATTTATTACCGGCACACTGAAAATCTGTTGTATACATTACGTGCATTATATATTTGTAATATTAACAATAAATTTTGGAACACATTTTAATGATCCATTTGTGCGGTTATAAAGCACATCTTACACGGAATCTATCGAGCGTTGTATATCTATATTTAAGAACATAAGGAATTCCAGCTGATGGCATAGCCCTTTTCTTGTGGGAATTCCTAATACCTTCTTCCTTCTTCTGGGATTATTATCGCGGCTTATTGGTAACGGGATAACATTCACGATCGAATAAGTAACGAAAGCTAAGAAGCAAGGGGATAAGGACGAAAAGAATATCGGCGCAAGTATTTCTATGCGAATATTTCGCGATGACAATAGTAAACCTTCTATCGTCATCTTCCTTCCCGCCGACGTAATCGCCGTCTAATTCCGGATGTGCGATATTGATTATCCCGGAAACCAAACAGGGGAGAATCACGCTTTGTGTTTCGCACCTCAGTTCGCACCTTCGACGCGAATTACATTCTCGCAACGAATATAACCGATTCGGCCAAGTGTTCGTAGGTACATGAGAGGCAATATTTCGTAATTGTCACGTTCGTTGATTATCGTTAATTAAGGCCGCGTTCTCAGATCCTTGTTCTCTTACTCATCCTAATCGGTCTAATACATTACCATTTCGCACTGTCTCATGCAAGTATCAGAGATGATGTTAATCAACGACGAAATTGTCCCTAATTTTCGATTGCCTCTGAAAACCGGATCAATCGTAAATATGTGATATTCCTCACGCGCGCGATAAAACCTTAATTACGCAAATAATCGCGTACACGGCAGTGTAAATATTAACGTAATGAATAAATTACAAATAATTACGTATTTCTAGTTAATTAAGAATTGCGAGAATAACGTTTAATTGCTACGGAATTTCTGTAGAAGGACGTTGCTCTCAATTAATTGTTCCATTAAATTGTATGCAGTATATAAAATTTACATCGCAAAGTAATTAATATGTCGTAATGCGACCCAGATATAGATCAGATACGTTTATTGAGAACTTCGCATAGATTTGCATGAATTACTCATTGGGTAATTCCCATAAGCCGTTGCAATTTATAGTCTATTAGACCGTATCGTTTCTCGACCTGTTAGAATGAGATGTGCCGGTACATTGCGGAGGCTGTGACAAATAGATAGATACGTAGATGGAGAGATCGATCGATCGATCTTCAGATTCAGTAGAACACGTAAACAGGTCGAGGACAATGGGGGGGGGGAGGTTTAAGAGGGGAGGAACAAAGAATAGATGGATGTCTCAATTGACGATGAATGAAGGGTGAAGGAACCGTCGAGTTGAACATTTTCGCGTCTCGACGAGAAGTTTCCGCGCGCTTGAGAGCCCTCGAAACTTTTCAATAAAGTGTAAACTTACTTTCCATACGTCTCGAATGACAAAGTTCGTTCTGCTGCTATCGTTTTTCGAAGGAATTTACGGGTGCTCGAAAGACGTTCCCGAGGGCGTTGTCGATAATCATTTTTGATGCGCTTTGGAGAAGTTCCTGGCGTAATCCTGCTTCGCTTGTGACAGGATTCGCGTGAATGTTAGAAGTCGCAGGCGTAGTGCAAATTACTCGAGCTGTATGCTTGTACGCAGATAAGTCTCGAAATATTTTTAGATTTACCTAAAGATTTCCAAAAAGTACACTGAAAAAAATATACTAAATTTTAATAAATCATTTGTTTGAATAGTATAATTAATTAAACACACTTATTAAATATAAAAATATATTTATTTAGTGTACAAAAAACACTTGACTTAACTATTATTTCTTTTTATTCAGTAAATACTGTAAGTATTTAGTTGGCACTGTTTAGATAAATATTAAAATTTAGAATATTTTTTCTCATTGCACAATAAGAAATTTTCAAATTTGTTTAAAAGCCCGAAATCGTAACCATTTGTATTATGTTACGATACAAATTTTACATACCTACAATATTTTATGTGCCTGCAATTTAACGCAACAACGAAGGCGAACGTTCTTCTACAGAAATTCTGTGGCAATTAAATGCTACCTTGTCAGCGTAAACTATCTGTATAAATAATTCGTACCTTAAACAAACATTTTCCCTAATAAAATGTGCCCTTAGCGCTCAAAACCGCGAGACTGTTTCCTAGTGTGAAGAACGTGGGCGTAATAAATAATATCTTTGTGTCCATCTTGTTTCCATATAACGAGCTCTCCTCGTTATACGTTATTCTCTACGAGACGGTGCTCTCCGCCGAGTCTCGCACTCTAACGGCCGACACTGCCGCTAATTGCCGCTCCGTATAATTACCATATCGGAGAAATAAATACAGAGCTCTTACGCCTTCTACGGCCAACGAGACAGCACGCCGACATTACATCCGCGCCGTTTAAAGTCTCGGAAAGATAGCGCGGGGGAGTGATAAAATATGGACTTCGAACACATGAGTTAGGCAGCGAAGATTCTAACGAAATCATCTATTCGTCAAACTGTCTTGTTTTGTATTAATAAATGTTTCGATTCCTCACACGCCTTTAGTATCATCTTTTGCAGCGATTTGTCTACCGGACTGTTTGAGAAGCAAAAAAAAAAAGAGATCAAAGCGTTGTAAACTCTAGCATTTAGAGCAGAGAAAAGAAGAAATTCACATTGTAGACGTTGTAGATTTACGACAGCCCGAGATTTATGTAGCTACGCTATTAAAGTCGTATATGTCTTCGAGTTACTATTTCTTGGACATCGTGAAACTTGAGCGTCATTTTAAAATAAATCTTGAATACGTGGCCGCAATGCGCGACGTTTGCGATATATAATAATCCGCAAGAGGAAATGTTATTATATTTCGGCTGTCGTCTGCTTCCGTATTACGAGGAGGAAGTAATATCCAAAGGAAAAAAAGCTCATAACATGATCCTCGTGTGGAGTCCACAATAGCTGTTACGGAGGATCAAAAGATTAACAATGGCCACCTGACGTCTATTTAATAACAGACTTCGTTATCTCGGCTTTGCAACCTCTATGCATGCATCTCGGAACTCTTTCGCCAGTCAAGCACGAGACACCATTACGCAATGCACATCTCTGAAAGTACGTTTTCCGTTTAAATGAGGCTTCTCTCTTCGTGGAGAGATTCGTTATATTGCAAAAATACAACGTATATCACCACGCTCGAGACCGATCTTAGTGTCACGTCAAAAGTGATGAAAAAAAAAAATGCGTGGACGAATCGTCTCTTTATCACGAGGAAATGACATGCCACTGTTGTTTGTATAATTGTGTCTATAATAGGGTTGCCACAAAACTGGAAATTAGGGAAAAATCTAGGAATTTTGTACAATTTTCCAGAAAATTAAAATTCTTCGCTTTAAAAAAATTTAATATGCGTACATTGCACCAACGCAATTTTGAAATATTAACTTAACAAAAATGGAAACGATGTCGGTAATGTTAATAGTGATTTACATTGCTACGTTAAATTGCTCTCTCAATATAATATTCAACGATTTCCAAATCAGGATGAAATTACAAAAAAAATTTCAAAATATTATTAAAAGCATCATAGAAAATCATGAAATATTGTCTGGGAATCAGAGAAATTTACGAAATTTAGGATGAGAGGTTGCGACAATCCCTGGTGTGTTCGTGATAAGAGATTCGCCCAAGCTCGATTTAGCAAGAAAACATTGCAACACGCGCACTCACGCGTGTCGCAAACAGCAGGTGTCCGCTGATTTTTCCGACTGCAACAATATTTAACGTCCGATCCCGTGCCGGAGCTGGAATGTCTTTCTGGCTCGATTTCCACCAGGAAGCGGGGTCAGGATGGAGAATTATCGTGGCGCCGCCGTGCCGACGTCGAAGCGAGACGTCGCGGTCGCTCGCGCGCGAATGTTTTACCGTCTCCTTTCCGTCTCCTTTCCTCTGATTCTCTGAGCTGCTCTCTTATCTTGCGCTTGAGATAGACGAGGAAGAAGATGAGAGAGAGAGAGAGAGAGAGAGAGAGAGAGAGACTGGGAGGAACACGACGCATGCCGGCAGTGGTGACGCCTAATTAGCGACGCCGGAAATGAGGCGTAGGCACCACGAAATTAGTCTTAGATCTTGAGATATCCACTTCGCGCCCATCTATCCGCCATTCCTCTCTCATTCTCAGCGGAATGCTTTCGCTAAATCTCTCGTGCATCCCGGACATCTCCACCGCGTCGGAACGCGTCCTGGAGGAGAACGTCGAGTAAAGCAAACTTTCGAGATAGTTGCCTGACAGGTGCTTTGTGTAACTTAATCAAGGGAAGTATCCACGAGAGAACTATCGTCGCACGCTGCTTTCATCTTACGACCGCATCTCGGTAGATTTTTCTCAATAAAAACTTTAAATGGATACTACGTCTTTTCGTCTATTTACCTTTCAATATTAAACAACTTCGAAATTACGTCTCAAGCTTCTGTGGAATTAATCGCTCCAAGATTATTTTTTAGTTGAGTAAAGATCAATTTGAACTTATCGAAGAATTTATAGACTGAGAGTAATATACTCGAGAGATACATGTAAATTTTGAATATATAATATGTACTTTCTGGGAAAAATATATATAGTACTACGCGCATAGTGATTATAATTATAAATTACGCATTCGGACCTCCATTAATATTTACAACGTTGTTTGAGATTATTATGATATCTTTTCATGTAATTACAAACTCTATTATTTAACGTTGCACGGTAACAACAGTGCACACATTTGATAAATGTAAAACCTAATATGTAACGTTGATTATTAACGTTGATTAGTGCACGCAGGTACTTCATTATTTGTGAACTGCGGAATTATCTGATGTGCAAAAACGCGACTGAGAGTTCCCAAAAATTGTTTAAATTTTTACTTTCACGCTCATTGCGATGGTATCCCCTTTCCCTTTTCTTTATCTCTTCTCCCCTCTATACATATTTTAATGAATGTATGTACGGATTAACTTCAGTAAAAATTTATATAATGGGTTGATTCAGAGAGCGGATATACAAAGAGAATATTTAAATGAAAATGTCTGTCTGCACCAACTCATGTCACTTAGTTAGAAAGCTTTTACTGATGTTAGTGTATTTTTATTCTCTACATGAATCGTGCAAATTATATAAAATTACCTACATTAAAAGAATTACGCTAACAAGAGGATACATTATAAAATGAGTTCACTACAGAAAAGTCCGGAAGAATGGAAATATTGCGGGATATATATTTTCTAAATTTTTGTAATATATCGCATCGAAGATATGATACATATTTATTCATTTTTTTAATACATGTTATACATGTTATACATGTTATATTTCTAATAAAAATTTTTTAATTACAATTTTAGGAAATTATGAACAATTTAATTATGAACGTTTGCTTTATATTGATAAGTAATTGTTTTTTATCATATATTGCAGTATGATTTGCAATTTTGAGATGGATAAAAAATCTACTTACATTTGAATCAATTTTTTATTTATCAAGTTTAACAGAAGTAGTTTATAATTATTGTACTATTCTACAATAAATCTTTTCTTCTTGTATTAACTTTTTCGCTACTGCAGTTCGCAACTTCTCATTGCGCTAATCGACATTTGCGTTGGGGTTAACGATTTATGGATAACTACCCCTCGTATCAAGCTCTAACTTCATCTCCCTGCTATGAATGTCATTATGGCGATATTAAACTAGCCGGACAATGACAAAGCTTTACAATTTAGTACGTTACGAGTAAACGTGCCGAGTTCTCACGCAGTTTCGTTTTAATAAACAGAAGATCGATCAATGACAACGATAATCTATAATAAATATTTCTATTGTATTATTACATTGCCGCATCTACTACTTCCTTAGAATAGATAGAAATAATTATTCCCGATGCAATAATTACTTCTTTGTCACGGCCAGAAGAAAAAGAAACGCGTTCTCGAATGGTTTTTTCGTTCTCCATTCATTCGCTGTAGTCAAGAGGAAACGTGAAATAGAAAAAAAGCGAATACCCGTAACCATCTCGATATTTTTATTTCCCTGCATTTCTCACAATGCCGCGTATTCTCTTCACAATCGCCATGCTCTTTACTGACTGAGCCTTCGCTTTTTGTTGCTTTCAGGGATTTGCGACCAGTGAGTTTGGAAAAAGGTCAAGAGACCCTTAGGCTCAGGGTCTATGCCTGCTACGCCTGGGGTGGGCCCTTCCTTGTCGCCGGTTTAGCTGCGCTTCTGGATCATCTACCACCTCAACCACAGTACACATTTCTGAGGCCTCGCTTCGGCGAGAAGCAGTGTTGGTTCTACGGTAAGTTCTTACCTCGTCCGGTGAACCCTTCGTCATTTCTGCGTGAACTATCTTATGGACGCGTGAACATCCATCCGTTACCCTTCTAGTTCGCCTCGCTATATCAGATTTTCATCTCCTGAAATAAGGAATTACTAAATTACAACCTGTCCAACTTATTAAAAAAATAGACGAATTCTAAAGTAGATTATTTAACTTGATTTTTAAGTAGCAAATGATTCTTAGAGATTCAGTACAGATTTTTAGTGAAACTATGGTGCCAAGAAAGCTTTTAGTCAAGTCAATGTAAAGCGAGTAGATTTATTTCTAACAAAGGATATTAGTTTTCCCTGTCAAGGGGGGGGGGGGTTCACATTTCGCGACTGAAGTTTCGTCGTTAGCAACGCGATATGAAACGGACGGTCGATATGTACCATATAAACTAGCGCACATCTCAATTAAATAGAGCTATGTGTTTGTTACACGGCTAGCGTAATGATGCAATTGGGGACGAATTACTTGTCGGACGATATATATGTATAGTTCGAGCTAGATCATTGCTCTAATTAAACTTGGCGTATAGCTATAATCCAGACTCCCTTTCGACGATACCGTGTCCGCAATAATGCATTATTATAGACACCGAAATGCGCTATTCTTGCAATTCAAAACGACCGATCGATCTAATGGGAATTATTTACCACGTCTGCAGTAATTAATAACTGTGATGCATTCGTTTCCCTTCAGACTAGCTCCACGCCATGGGGAAGCCTTTACTATCCTCGTTATCAATAAATGATTCAACCACTCGCAAGCCGAATAATCGATCATTTGCTTGACGATTAATATCAACGCATAGAATGTGTCTCATCCTTGTGAATTAATTAATTTCCTTGCTGCAATTAAAACCGATATTAATCATCCAGGAGGGTATACGAGATCGCTTATCAACCGATTTATTAAGATCAGCTATCTTTAATATTATTACGGAGATTAATATTATTTTATCTATTTTTGCTTATTTTATTTTATTCGTTTCAGTTTATCTTCTCGATATGCACCGATCAAGTTATTGTAACATGCGCCGATCGAGTTATTCATTTAATGTATTTTAATGAATCATATGCAGAGTTAAAAATTGACAAATTCTTCGTCTTTCTGAAAATTTAAATATAGGTATCTCATCTTTCTTTTTCTTACAATTTTTATAAATTTTAATCTAAAAAAAACAAAGCATAAGTGCTTGAAACTAAAATCATTTTAGTAATAAGATATCGATTTGACAGACAATAATGGAGCTTATTATCGAAAGTAATACGTTGCGAGCAGACCGTTATCCGACAATCCCTTGTGATCCGATTATTCTGCCAATTAATAGAACTGGTCATCCGCGCTCTCACAGTGCCGATTAAATTGGTTTTGTTAATCGATCGGTCGTGTCGAATTAATTGCTAATGAAGTACCATCATTCGACACCGACGCGACCAATGCCGAAAAATAAAATGATGTCGCGAAATGTAATCGTTGTTACGCACGCATAAATCAGTGATTATCTCGAAAGATTTCATTTTTTTCTTATTGAATTCTAGTTGTTTTAAAATCTTTATTTTTATTCCCGGATTATTCTCCGCGGATAAATAACTATTGAAAGTATCGGAAAATTGGTATTTCCATTTTTTTTGCAGTGAACAAACTAGGTTCAGATTGACGGGAGGGAAATCCACGGCTCAAAAAAGTTATTTGAATACATGCGTATTTGAGCTTTTATATAAAGAAATACACGTGTAAAGAATACATGAAAACGTTAGGTACTTCCATTTATACAATATAAATATATGCATTAATACATCATTAGTGCAGTTGAGTGAGATTGCCACTCGACTCGCGCAAGAGGATTACACGCTCCCTGAAATATTACGCAGGACGTACAAACCGTGTACATCCTCGTACGATTTCTCCCTCCGAATGGGTATATAATTATCCATGCGTGCAAATAATCGATTACAATAAGGAACAGAACGTTGTGTCGGCGGCCGTTGCGTCGGCTTCTGCGTGCGGCGCATTAACGAGCGCGGATACTTTCGTAAGCGGATTACGCGTCGGCCGAAATATTGTATTTAAGTATAACGTAAAGGGCGAACCGAAGATCGATACCTCGCCCCCAAGCGCCTTTAATACCCCGGATCCCCAATAATAACCGACAGACGCGGCCTGCCTGCGGATCTCCCTGTGAATCTCTCGCGGGTCGAACAGAGATAATAAGGTTCAACATCGTAACGGCGACGAGGAGAGGGGAGGGGAGGGGGGGGGGCATCTCTGTTCGTTGCGTCAGATTACGGATTGTTGTGCCCGGCCATTTAACGACCCGTTTCCCTGCGTAATTCACATCCCGCAATCCCAATCGCGTAACGCTGCTTCGCGTCCTAAAGTTCACCTATAGATGCGCAAACACACCGTTCGGCGTATTAATTACGTCAGGCCGCGATCCACGCCGCTCGCATCCCGCTGATTAACGCTCACTTTTTACATGCCGAATCCGCAGGCCCACCCCTGTCGCGGGGTGCCAGAGATTGCAATTACAAACAACCAATCCACCTCGTCGCCGCATTCCTCGACCACGACCACCCGCGTGTGCGGATGAGAGGATCGATTTTTCCCCATTGGAAAAAAAAAGGAATATCAAAGAGCCGGCAGAGATAATAATTATCGGCGCCTCCTGATTGCACGCGCGCGATGCGCGTATTTCGATTTGGTAAACTCTGCGAAATTGCTTATAAAATTGCAACGAAACTGCAATAAAATGTCGTAAGATTCGTATCGGTTAAGAGAAATAAACCTATTTTCTGTTAATACGGATCTTAAAATTAGTGCTTCATGAAATATATTTAAAAATTTATTTTATATACCATATCCAATTCTGCAAAGTGCGCCGAAATTATTATCTTGTTCAATCTTAAAATGCAATCATGAGTAAAATAGTAATATCATATATTAAGTTAACAAGCTAATAAGGATAACATTTGCTTATTTATCAATTTAATATATGGTATTACATTAATTCTATTTCTATTTATAATTTCAAGACCGTAAAAGATTTTGGCGCGCAGTTTATAGAATTGGATATGTATAATATAAATTCACTCTGAAATATTAAGATCCGCTTTGATCGAAAACAGATTTATTTCTCTTAATTGATTTATTCTCACCGGTACGAATTGTAATTGTGATTATATATCCGTAATCTTTCGAAAAATCCGGAAAATAAATCGCGTTGACACTTCTAGATCTATAAATCAGAATTATCTACGTATCATTTGTCACATTGTTTTGTTTCCAAAATTTTTATTCAAAAATTTCAGAAAATGAGGACGAATGTTTGTACGAACCGACTATAATTCATCAATATCATACAATGTGATCTCTTTCTTCTCTTTTCCAAATATTCAATTTTACTTATTTCTAGAAAGCTCACCATGTCTCAAAATGATGAAAGAAAGAAAGAAGAGGATATTTCACAAACCTTCAACCTTCTTTCACTGTGTGATCTCGCCTTTTTTTACCAAAGACATCTGACAAAAGCGACAAGTGTGCAAACTGCGCACAAAAGCTACACCTGGAGGGGCAAAACTGTTCTATCCGTTCGAAATCGGAATAATAGTACCTCATGAGGGACTATGTTGGACCATCACGAGTTGTTTTCCCTGACACAATGCTCCTGCAGGAGACGAAGGGTGCCGCCTGCGCCACAACCACCAGGCAGCGACCCTTTTCCTCCTCACCCACGCTATAACGGCACTCTATAACTGCACAGGCTGAAACGATAGGGTAGAGAGATAAACCTGGCGCCAGCTAGTCCAACCCCATCGTCGCGCGAAACGGCCGAAACCCTCGTTCTCTCTGCCTCGAAGCCCGATTATACGGCCCGTACTAATAGGAATGCGTGTATGCACGTTTAAATGGGCCCTGAGACCATCCCCTATTTTACGTTTATATTCCCTTGTTTCTTGACTTATATTTAACGTCATCGAAACGATAATGACACCTTTAGGTATCCTCGATAACATTAAAAAAAAGGTGCATAAAGAGTCGATTTGAATTTATTCCTATTTTTTTTTTTAAAGGTAACTTCTACACGATTAATAATACTGATCAGTAATATTGAATCAGTAATACAGTATGCATTAATAAGTATTTTTACAATCTTACCGAATCAGTATTATTAATAATATTTCACTTTAGTTTTACGTATATCATCTATTATACTATAATATATTGTGACATTGATCCTAATTTAAAGCGATACTGATGCTCGAGAATTAAAGTCAAAATCATTGTCAGTATTCTACATCAATCCACCAATATTAACCATACATGATTAGTAACATTGTTAATACATATATTTATTAATACTGACAGTATTATTGACCGTATAAAATCATCTTTACAAAAATATCTAGACATAGTGTGTGTATAAGTGAATAACAATTAGCGATAAAAACTAAGAAATTATAAGGAATTTATAATTGATGAAATGAATTTTAGATATTATCTCTTGAGTAGTATAAATCATAAACTAATTTTAATTTTTGTCATATGTAGCAATTTTTGCTATAAAAATCCGTCTCCAAATTAATAAAATATATTCCGATATATTTATATAGTTAGAAAAAGATCAAGATTTACCGCATAATTTAATTCAATGCAATAATATTTCTATCTTTGTGGATGGTAATTTAAGTGGATTAAAGGGGTAAAGTGCGAGTAGCACTTTATAAAATCTTATAAAAGGAGTTTTATGCTTGGACGTTATGTATTACTGATTTATAGCAATAGAATCACTTTTGTGAAATTAGAGTAAGTAACGGAATAGGTATATTTATTATCGTTATTACTATTATCAGTTTGATATAACTGTCACCCGAGAATTCAAGGTTATTCTGATAACCCGGTCGCAGCCAAAGCAAAATTACCATGTGAAATTCATGGAACTCTCCTCGCTTTTCGCGCACATACATGAATATATATGAGAAAGTACGTATCGATGACTCTAAAAGCGTTCCTATAAAAAAGAATATATTTTTCACAGTGTTTTTTAGAATAACATATAAATTAAATTCTATTTTTTATAAATATTTTACAGCTTTATATATATGATTTATTTTTTGAAAAATGTATGTTGTAATCAACAATTCGTAAATTAAAACATTATTTAGAATGTGTGTACAAGTCACATTTTTATGCTTATATTCATAGAGTCGATTAAACGCACGTTTCGTTATGCTTCTTCTTAACGCGATTACTGAATGGGAGGAACGAGAAAGCGAAAGAGGGATGATCGTACATAGTGGCGATTAGAATAATCGGAATGGTAATGAAATGCAGAGGGAATTATCGGATGCTGAAGAGCCGCGAAAGCATCCCGTATAAACCCTATTTTCAAATCCTTCTTTATTTATCACGCCATTTCGTTTATTACTCGAGCTTAACAGGACGCAATGAAGTGGAAATTTAGATACACAGGATATATTTTATATTGTATTAAGTAATATTTTATTGTATTAAGTCGTCCTTTTCAGTTTCCTGCGTCTTTCAAATTATTATGTGTTATACATTCGAAAAAAAAAATACCCAATGAAAAACATCGCCGATGTGTGACATTTTTCGTTTGTGAACTATAATAAATAGAAGGAGTCAGACTCCGTTTTGATCCGAGAAACTAGCTGCGATTAATAGCCCGTCGTGCATAAATCGGAGCTACAGCGGAAAACGTTGAGATGAAAAAAAAAAAAAAAACCAGACGAGACGATAAAAATAAGCGTAAAGTTGCGCGGCGCCGCTTCTCACGATTGATTTAACACCTAACACTTTCGGCGACGAACTAATCGAATTTGATCGTGGCGGAGGTGCCTCTCGTAAAGTATCGAACGGCACGCGTGGACATAATTCATTTATGTTTGTTACGGGTTGCCATGGGAGTGAGATATAACTCGTGTGAAACAGCTATTGTTGGCGACCTGCCAGACCCAGCAAATATAGACGACGATCTCTCTCGCGGCCGCAAGATTCGAAAGCCGGTCCCGCCGCGGTTTATCCCCTTTTTTGCTCGTAAAGCCTTTATCTCGTCTTTTATGGTGCATCCTCGCGTATTCTTATGCCGCCCGGCAGTCTTGAGCAAGATGCACAAGCTGAAGATACAGCCTGTTTTTACGCGTCAATCGTCCGATCGAGACGAGCGAATGTAGTCCGACATTGGAATAAATCTTTTATTAGCTTTTAAGGTTTCGAAAGAAAAAAGCTAGGTTCTTCCTTCAATACGATATTATCATTTGAATCGATCTTGCTACTATTTCTAAAGAGAATTTCTAAATTCAATGTAATTATTACGAGTAACATTACAATTCCTATATTAAACCAACGAGAATAAATCAGTTAAGAGGAATAAACCTGTTTTCCGGTTAAAGCGGATTTTAATGCTTAAATATTTCAAAGCGAAGTTATATAATGTGTACATATCCAATTCTGCAAACCGCAATCTTTTTCGGTCTTAAAATAAGATGAACAGAACTCGAGTAGTAATGTTATATTAAATTAATAAGCAATTTCATAATTTTTAATAAATTAAGCTAATAAAAATGCCAGGATTCAAATTTTGGCTGAGGCAATATTTTTTTGTAATAAGTTAAATTATTTACAGTTCTTAAGATGTTTAGATTAGCATCAAGTTATTAATATCTTTCTAAGACGCTTTATTAGAATAAAAGAATTATTGATTTAACATGTGATATTATATTACTCTAATTCTGTTCACGACTGCGTTTGAAGACCGAAAAAGGTTTCAGAATTGGATATAAATGCACTCTAAACTATTTAAACACTAAGATCCGCTTTGATGAAAAGTAGGTTTTCATTTCTTTTAATTTCATTACCAGTATTAATTCTTTTTCAAAGTCTTTACATTTCCTTTTCGGAATCTCACGAGTTTACATTTCTGCTGCATTGATATTCTAATCTTTCGTGAAATGTGCTACGCGCACATTACGTTTCTCTCCACAGAGGAGCCAACTCTCGACTTCTTGATGCGTTCTCCATTTCAATATAATTCTTTCTCAGTAGTTCGCGCGATGTCCAGCATGTCTGATGGAAAAACTTTTTCGCTGTCTGGTGTGAGACAGCGCGTAACAAGACGTCGTCCGATCCCGTTGCGGGACCAGTTTCGATAAAGTTAAGGAATTTGGCGTGGCGTCGCTTGGCTATACGTACGTTGCATTTTGAGACGTTGCCTTGATGAGCAGCCGGATGAGAAAGAGGCCGAGAAGAAGCCTGAAATACAAGTTCACTTCTCCGCATTCGTTTAATATTCCGTGCCTTCCCGGCGGACATCGGGATGCAAGTTACCTCGGTTATCTGAACAGGACCCGCTACACGATGTTCCGAAAGTTTCATGACGAGCTGCTAAAGTTTGACGTTGAGCTCTCGTGGAAAGCACCGGGAGGTTCTCCGACCACCAGGAGGTAAAAAACTGCGATTATTCCAGCTGGCGGCGGAAGCTCTGAGAATTGCGTAACAATTAGCGAAGGGTTGATTATCCGCAACAACCGAGGCAGATCTGGTCGATTAGATAGATTTCAATCTAATTTAAAGAACTTGAAGTTTAATAGCCGATATCATGTGCTAAAAATAAATTACTTTTGCACAAGTTTGTATTATTGTTATTAAAATTATGGATTCAGATTTATAAAACAGCATTATTATAAGCTGCCTTATCTTTTGAATTGCACCTTTCTATTGCACTTTTATTCTTCTTTTAGTGCTTGAAGTTCAATAAAGTTATTATTATTATATTCTATTCGAATTCTGTATTTAATTGAAATTTACTAAGTACTTTTGATAAATTAATAATAAGTGAAATCAATCTTTTAATCCCATAATAAAATAAAACGGTAATTAAATCGAGAGCAAAGTGTACATTGCAAACATCAATGGAATGTCAGGATATTTCAATACATTCTGGCTCTACGCGATATACCTGTTGGCTTACAGAACGATCAGTATTCGTCGATAAAAAGTTTACGGAGCTTGAATAACGGTTATTCCGAACAATCTATATTCGATCGTTCAGTTTCACCGCAATTCGCTGCCTGTCTAATTTTCATTTTATTTTATTTATTGCTATATCCGATATAAGCCACACATCGTGTTTATACGACCGTTGTTGCGTTTATTAGAATTGCACGACTCTGCTTGTTTTTTGTATATTTTCGCTCATCTAAAAATGTTTTAACAAGTATCAGTAAAGAAAACATTGGGGAGGAAACATTTGCGTATCATTTTATTGCGTATCGTTAAGCGTTTAAAGTTCGTTGATTCGATATGTCCTCATGCATTAAAAAAAATATGCGTTATATTGTTTCGTGTGCACCATCTATTCATTACTGTGTATCGTGTACACAATTTTTGGACACGAATTCGCGATGGAACAACTTTTCTACGCGACGCGTACGATGATTTGATTTTTATATTAAATAAAAAAAATTAATCGTTACGATTGTCATTTTTAGAGAAATTATTGTAAATTTTTATATTTTCATAATGGACATAAATATCATTTATACGTATTATAGATATATAGATTTTTAGATAGATTATTATATTACTTTCTGTGTGATCGAATCGAAGTCAATTGAAAGTTGTCACGGAAACTATGTTCTCTGCTAAAATAAAAATTTTATTAATTAAACTTAATGTAATTGTAAAAATTATTAATTTCGAATACCACAATTCAAATTGATCCGACTATAATAATGAACAAGCTAAAACAAAAGAGAAATGAACTTGTGTACGGTACACAATAGATTGCCCTAGTTTATTTTTATGAAGTCAACATTACCACATAACTTTAGAGTTAAAGCCTCCTCTTAAACATCGAGTAAAATAACGTGAAGCTTACGCGCCATCTAAATTACATTAGATTTAATCTTGCGAGCGTGTGGAGCTCCATGACAAATATTCTCGCTTGAATTTTTTTAACGGGTCACGTGAAAAATGTAGGATATTAATAATTTCGTGGTCTTTATATACCATAAGTACAACTTTTACAGGAATTTCTGGGGTCGTTGCTCCGACACTTTATTTCTGTCGCGAATCTATTGGGCGGAGATCCAGTTTCGAAAAAAATAATCGAATTTCTCGATTCTCGCGACCGATCAATTTGAAGCGTCATACACTCACATTTTTGTTATAACTTCCATCACTCTTAAGAAAATTTTCTTTTAAAAAAAATCTCTATTGGGTCAGTCTCGCAATTTAATATCTGCGAAGGGTGTGTACGATATTTGCCACTTGCGAAGCTTTTTAGTCCGTTAAGGATTTTATTTATGGATTTGTTTGCGGACGCGCGGATGCCTCCCTGTAGCCGATAAGTGGCTACGGGAGAAGTTCTCGTGGAAGTCTGTTTCTGGCAGATTGCATCCGTAGTTATGGGGTTGGAAAAGTCGTTGAGTCCGGTTGGCTGCGAGGGAGCCACCCCGATAAAAGCGATCAGGGTTTCGGTCACTAAATTACCGAAGATCGAAATAGCGGGCTTTGCACATGAATCCTATTTTTACTGCTGTTCAAATTCTCGTGTAATTTAGTAAGCAATGTTCAATATTTTGTAATAACTTCGTTATATTTTGATTGTAATACTGGCTCAATAAATTATCAATCAATTCATTTTAATGATTTGCATTGCGTTGGAAAGAGAGAGAGAGAGAGAGAGAGAGAGAGAGAGAGAGAGAGAGAGGGGTGTAAATATATATTTTATTATTTCATATATAAACTGAAAACACGATAATAATATGTAAATTAATCTTCTGCACAACGCAACTACATAAACTCGATTATAAGATCATATGTGATTGCATATATTTTCCATGCATTATTTATATATTTTGTAGAATAATATAGTCATGTAACGTAAAGTCAAATAATATAATTAAATTTTATGCTAGATTTTAGAAATATTTCATTTCTGATATTAAATATGTATGAAAATAATGGAATATTATTAGATCATTATTTTCTCTTTATATGCTATTTACATAAAATCGCAATTTTGTAAACACTTTCATCAAATGAAATCAACTTTGCTTTAAATTATCGCGTTTACTTCTGATCTTACATTATATAAATAGAGAAAAGCCCCTATTATGAGATAGGCGCCTAATATGAGATAACGGCGTTTCTGCTAAACTAATAGACGCTATTTATTAGTTTCATCATGAATTTATTGCTCTTGGATTGAAAACTGTTTAGTAGAAAATTTATTATTAGATCATGCTTGTAGTCACCGTATATAAAAAAAGATTTTAGAATTTGAATATCTTTAAGTTTCATTGAGCCTTTAAACATTGTTTATTATTTAATAAAAACAAAATAGATATTTGGCAATAAATTCTTCATATAGTGACAGAGTAAGGTACTAATAGAAAAATACGGGATATGTTAAATTGCTTAATTACAGAAGTTAGATTTGATGATCGCAAAACCGTAAGTCGTGGAAATCGTAATATGAGATACCCAGAGGATTTCTAATATGAAACCCATGCTCTCATGTTATAGTGAAAATCGTTGCTAAAGTATAAATGTTATTGTACAATACTAAAAAGAACAACCGGAATGAACGTCGAGTGCCTATTTCTGCAATGCTTGATTTCAACTACTTGAAAACGAATTCTAGGTATAATGTATCGCATACTCATTTTTCGCCCTGATTGTATTTGTTTATATTTAAGAAACATTAAATAAAATTTTTTAGTTGCAATACTTTGATATACTTTGCGTTTTACTATCGATTTCTCGGAACATCTTATATTAGGAGTACAATTTTTTTACTTTGCGATTTGCTCGCTTTTTACATTTCTTTAATTTAAAAAAAAAATGAAATTTGAATTAAATTTTATTTAACATTATCTCAAAGCTTATTAAACTCCCTTCAAAATGACCTATATTATTTTTAAAAATTTCTGTCCATAGACTCAGTAGCATTTACCTAAAATGAACTCGGTATCCCATAATAGGGGTCTTCCCTCTGTATCTACTAGAACTTGGTATATTCGCGCAACGGCAAGGAGATTGTAAAGCAGCATATGAATTCGTATTGCAAATATTTGAATTTAACTGAAACATACGTACGTGATACGGGATAAGGATGTCTAGCTTGAACTTGAAATCCGAGCGTGCGCGCGTACCAGCGCCTGCAGATCTCAGGAATTCAGGGAATCGCGCAGCCTTGCACCAGAACTGGAAAACCGATCCGATCAGATCCGATCCGATTCGCGATTGGGTAAATGCACGCTCCCCGTGATTTACCATGATTTCTGCTAAACACATACCGCCCTTTCCCGCACGCGGATGCAATTTCGACGGGATCACGATGGCATGGCGGTCGCGTGATCGCAACGGAATACCCTCGTTGTTGTAACCTCGTGCAAAATGTACCATGTTCAATCGTGCGATCGCACGCGCTCGCCCACCTCCCTTCATGAATCGGGTGGATTTTCCACTTTATTTTTATCCCCCCCGATTACCTGGCTCCGGTTTATCGCGTGAAATACAATACAACGTTTCTCCCTCGATAGGAGGCCTCTTAATAATTTCACAAAAAAATATTTTCTCTTAAAAAATAGCAAGATTTATACTTGTAGGTGAACGGAGGAGAGAATTATAACAGACGAAAGCGACAACAAGAGGAAACAAAAGTCGCGGTTGTTAGCATTGTTACGAAGCTTCCGAAACGCATTTCAAAGGATTGCGAGCTATATATTCTTGGCATACTTTTTAGGAACAAGAGTTTGTATATAAATGTGAATAATTCTGGAAACTATCCCTGCACAAAAGCAAATGTAATTTCTGCAAATGTAATATACCACGAGAGATCACTGTTCCTCAAATGATATTAAATTGAACATGTTTGTCTCTCTTTTTTTTTTTTTTTTTAGTTATTTTTTTTTTTAGTTATTTTATCTAATTCTCATAAAATTGTAAAAAAAAAGACAAAGTATAATAATTTGTACATTTATTTTGCGATAGTTTTTAATTAAAAATCGGGCGATGGGTTAATCCCGCGATCAATTGTGGGGTGAGGAATAATTACGTCCCTTTTCGGAAATGGTGCATACACACTACGAAAAGAGCAAAAAATTTAATCGCTTGAGATATGTGCGGCCGGGTGCGTAAACAATATTCACGAGAGGGAGAGACAAATGTGCAATGACGCTACAGCAAAGTTTATCGGCTATCGGACATTATTGGATAACGGAAACAAAGTGCGTTGCGCCCCATTGGTTATTATCGTTTGCGATCGCGAGAACTACCGTTCTCGCGCTCGGAGTCATAAATAATTAAGAATAAATGTGGGAGACGCGTCGCACATTCAGACGTTCGTTCGAAAACGAACTTCCGGCCGGCGCGACGTCCCTATTTTCTTTCCGTCGTAACATGCCGCCCGTCGATACGGACAAGAAAATAAACCCGCGTCTGTCGACAGCTCGACACCGTACGATTTATTTGTTTGTCATAAATCCGTCCATCTATTTCCGCTCGCGTGCATTACGAAAACTCGCCTTCCGCATTCCGAGACGCGTCTTTCTCTTCGTGTCTCTCCTCATCGATAGATAAGATTTTATAATTCCAAAACGAATTTTCAAGAATCACATGAGTGATTTTAATTAATTATAATTTATACACTGTTAGAAATGTAACCACGAGCTTCCTTTATATGTAAACAAAGCTCGTGATTATGAACGAAATTAAAAGTAATGAATGATTTAACTGAAAATTAAGTTACAGTAATTACTTAAATGTAATGAACGTGTACATTAAATTTATGAAATTTAATACACTTTTAAGAAAATTTTATGAAAAATATATTAAATTTCATAAATTTTCATGAAATTTACATTAAATTTAATATAATGTAATGTCATGACATTAAGCTCAAATTGTGTAACTTAAGAACATTTCTAACAGTATAGGAACGGGATAATTTGCAACGAGTTAAAATGTCAAGAAATTCAGAATCAATAATTAGCTTTCATTTCCTGATTCGCTGATGTGGTCGAAAATCAGCGTTTTCGCATCTTTGCGTTTTCTGGTGCGAATGGCACATCATTCGAACAGACGCCACGAGCCACTGTCGGAATTATCGGAGATGCACCGAATTAAACATTGCGAGGATAAACTCGCTGGTCATTTAGTTAATCGCGCCGTTTATTATTGAATCGGTTGGTATGCAACGCGAAACAGCCACCGCCGTTCGCATATCTGCGCCGCTCAAAATCTGGAAATATATCGACCTGGATCTGAGTCGTTCCACGGGCGAGAATCCATATGATTAATCCAGGTGCAAAAACCGTTTCGTGTCGATGAGCCATTAGCGGAGCCAAAATAGAAATTGACGTTCCTTCCTTGTGAAACATGAATTCTAGGAAACCTCGTTACTACCGTTTTGATCGTAAACGTCGTCAGCATTATTATTACTTACAGGAATTGTAGGCTCCACGTTTGCGCGTGAAATTTTCATACCGAAGACAAAGTTTGGTAATAATAATCAAGCTTACACTGAAGAAAAGTTTGCTAAATCTCAATACATATTTCTTTGAGTAAACATTTAAGTAAATATTTGCTTAGTACATAAATGTTTACTCAATAAAAAATAATAGTTAAATTAAAGTAATAGTTTTTGTGTCAAATAAATATATGTTTACATTTATTTTCCAAACAAATATTCATTAAAATTTAGTATTCTTTTCAATGTAGGTAATAAATAATTAATAAATGCTTTGGTAAGACAATTTCAATGAAATATTCAATTAATATAATTAAAACATTATTTTACTTTTCTAAATGTTTAATATTATAATATAATTATTACGGTCTATTACTATTATTATGTTTGGTAATGTTTACTAAATATTGTATCAATACGATAACAAAATACATTTGCTTATAGCTATTACCAGGCTCTTTTCTCCATGTAATACCATAAAAAAATAATACATATTATTTTCTCACAAATCAAATTGCGATATAAATTATATCTGGGTAAATAAACAATTACAAAAATTATTTATTATAACATAACTGCGAGTGAAATAATCGTATTATATGATTGTTAAGCAGACTGCGATTTTTTATCTTCTGCAGAATTTTAGATTCGTTCTGTTTGCCTTGCAGGTGACATGGAAATCCTGGCATATTTCTTTGGACCGATCGGAGTGCTTCTAGCTGTAAATCTTATGTTTTTCGCTGTAACTGCTCGCGAATTGACGTGCGGTCTCTGGAAAGGCGAATTCGTGAAAAGCACCACCGAGAGGTAAGTAAACATTCTCCTCGTCGTAATTGAAAAAAAAGGAACCGTAATATATCTTGCTCATTCATTTTCCAGTATTGTTTCCGTAGAAATAATTTATCATGTTTTAACTTTGACTGTTTTAAACGAACACGCTCATTTGCGTGTGTTCTATTCATGAATAACGGATCTAATTAAATAAATTGTACGGAATAACAGTTTTTTTTTTCTTTTTGTACGGATATTAATTTATACTTTACCACAAAAGGCTTTTGTACGCTAATAAATAAAGTTCTCTGCAATGCAAAAATCGATCTTCCCGTACAATATATGGCGATATAACAATGCTTGCAGCGTAGTTATGCTTTCTCTTACCAACGGATTACATTTTACTCTAAGCAACATTAATTAAACAATATTAGTAAAGTAATATTAGTTAAGTAAAATTAATTTAAAAAAAATATATATATATATATAATAATATTAATGGAACTCTCTTCTTGAGTGTGGAAGTGGAATTTCATTCTAAAGAGTGAAAATTGAAACAGTCGGAGTAGCACACTGTTCAATCTTTAAGAGTGATTTTGAGATTCACTCTGAAAATTTTCGAGAGAAATACAAGAAAATAAAGCAAACTCGAAATGTTGTGATCAGGGTGGCATGAATTTAATTACGTTCCGCGAGAATTGTCTCTCCGAGTATATCCATGTAATTCAGAACCAGCCGATTTATCGATGGATTAACGAAGGATCGTCCTGCAATCTGGTCGGATTAACCGAGACGGCGTGGCTCAGGATTGACCAGCTGATGGTCCCCCTAAATTCAACAAAGCGGCATAGCCAGTTCTCGAGGCGTTCGGTCCAACCTTGCGGTCAACGGATATGGCTTTTGCCAGCATTCCACGGTGAAAAATAATAACGTTTATTCCTTCGGTTTCTTTTCTTCCCAAGATCGAGAGAAAATGTAAACACACGTCGCACGTTCATCACGCGAGACATCGGCCAACCAGCCTTTGTCTCGCGCAAACATTTACCTTACGTCCGGCCATGAAATTTGATGAATATTCCCTTCGCGTTTTTCTGCAGTTTTCAAAGAATGGCCGTTACCAACAAAAGTTAAAAGTCTCGCGACCTTGCTACCGCGCAATGCAGATAAACTCGTTTGCATGGACTGGAAGATCCGCTTATCTTCGTATCTGACTGATTCGCTCGCCCCGGAGTCTGGTTAATCGATTCAAATGAACGATCAATTTGTCTGATCTATTTAAAGATCGAAGTGAAGTGATACTTGGACGTGTGCAAGAGGCAATACATTTTGACATGTAAAAATGAACAGTCGTTAGAAATTCGGTTTGGAACGCGCAAAAATTTATACCTATAACATCTTGCACATGGCGTACGAAAATCTCCCATATAATTCACGTTTAAATAAGCAAAAACGTGCGCACGAAACTGCAAGAGACCGAAGAACAGAAGTCGAAGTCATACGATCATAAGCTCGATCATAAGCTCGTTTCATCGGAAAATATGTGAAATATTCCAATGTTTCGTTACAACGCGCAAACGAGAAGCGACTTTTCACAATATTCCGAACGATTTCGGAGAAGACGAAGTGCATTGCTCCGATTTGCTCTTCGCGAAAAGACGAAACGTATCGATAACGCGCACACGCGAGAATCGATGCTCCAACAATAACTCTAGGAATATCCCGGAATTGTGCCAACAGCCGCGTTTACGGGCCATTTCCGACACGCTCCGATGCAACGATAATAAACGCGACGCTGTGCACGGCCGAGGAACGCCCGATCGTTTCAACGACTGCGAAACGACACTCACACCTTGGAAACGATCAAGTTTTATTAGCCCAGACGAAACGCCCGATCTCCTGTTTTTCGCGGGAATACGGGACTTTATTCTGAACTTTACGCCGAAGGACGGCGCCTGGGCTCGATTGAATATCAAGGATAACTGGTTGAAGAAACGAAAGGACATGTGGCGAAAGCCAAGGAAAATCCTCGGAAGTTTCAAATTGTTTATTTCGACTTTTGTAGACGAATATGTGAGCTCTTTTAATATGTAAATAACTTGGAAAACTTAGAAAAAATACAGGGTTGCCCGCACAAAACTGGAAATCAGGGAAATGAAAAAACAGTCATGAAAATCAGGGGATTTTGTGAAATTTTCTGGAAATTTAAAATTCTTGACTTTAAAGAAATTTAATATATGTATCTTACACTTACGCAGTGTTTTGGAATTCCAACTTAACTTAATTAAAAACGCAAATCAGTATCAGTATCAGTAACAACAGTAATTTACACTTCTATTAAGTAATCTTTTAATAACATTTTTTTTGACGATTTCCCAATTAAGACGTAAATACAAAAAATTTTAAAATATTACTGAAAGTTAAGAAAAATTATGAAATTTTATCTGGAATTTTAATTAGGATGAGGAATTTGTGACAATCTTGAAGACTACAAATTTTATCTTTTACTTCACAAGTAAGCTTTAATTTCAAGTTACCAAGGTAATTTAACTTGATATGTGAAACGTTGAGGTGCAGACGACTTACGTGAGAGATTGGAACGTCAAAATATTTCTCACTTTTTTTACGAGGAAAGGTATTTGACACCTCGTACTTTCCGATTTGCACAGGCGAACAGATTCTTTTTACAGAGCGCAGACTTTGCACGCTCAAGGAAGTTTATTTTATTACCTTCCAGCCGACTGATATCAGGCAATCGTTATTTTCCATTCGCTCGACGTCCCTTCGATCCGCTTACATCCTCTCGCTCTATTCGAGATTGATATTGACGATCCCAATTCGCGATTTCGACGACGCTATTTGCCCGCCGTGATGTACGTACACGAACACAATACGGCCATTGTTGGCAAAAGGAAACGTAATAGCATATGCAGATTTCGCCTCATCCCGAGTTTGTTCTATGTCTTCAACGAACGGATTTCGTTCATCACGTACGTTTGCATAGTTTCCGGAACACCCTGACGTGGATAAATTGCCTTGCGAAAATCTACGAACATTATACATTCATGACGATATTTATGAGAAAATAACAATATTATTTTTTATTCAACGCCAAGTTTACAATGACTTTTTGATTTTTTTCATCGAAAAAGAAAAATAACACAAATATCACCGATAACCTCGGATATTCCTTTCCACTGAAATGTGCGCAGTATCATTATTTTTATCATTTTTTATGTTCTGTTTTGTGTTATATTTCAGTTTAAAGCATGAAGATATTCGGTGAAAAAAACTGTGATTATAAATACACGTAAATATACGCAACGAATACGCACATCAAAATTAGAATAAAAAAATATGCTCACAAACAACAAAATAAATGTCAGTGTTTTTAATGGTTTTGAACGTAATAAATGCTTGTTAAGATATATAAATTAGATACAAACATGTTATAACGCAGTAACAGCCGTCTCGTTCTTTAGAATGAAATAACAATTTTTGTTTGCCACGTGCGTCGCTGACGTAATACATACTTTTTAAAAAAGTACTAAATTTTAATAAATATTTGCTCGAGTAGTTCTACGTAAATATTTACTCTAAATATAAACATATATTTGATATAAAAACCATTAATTTAATTATTATTTTTTTGTTGAGTGAATATTTATTTAATGTATACACAATATATATATATATAAGTAAATGTTTACTTAGGTACTATTCAAAGAAATATGTATAACAATTTAGTAAACTTTTTAGCGTAACGTAATAGATTCTCTCCGCGAGAGAAAAACTTATGTAGAAAAAGATCTTGACATTTTAAAACGACCTACGCCTGCCCACGCGGCCGGTCAGATGGTTTCAGAGTGGCGCCAAGTTAACGTACATCACGTCCGATTTGACATTTGCCGGAGGAAGGAGGAGCCGGCTTGAATTATCCTCTGACAAAAGGCGACACGGCGATGGCCGCGGGGGTCATAAAAGCGGTATGAAACACTCGCAATAACCGTCGAGAGGGCGAGTGCCATCCGACGTGCGGATCCAGTTCGTCAAGTCCGATGCACTCTCTGCTCTCACGTCTCCGTCGCCACCCTTTTTCCTCTCGCGGTCGCGCAAAGTGGAGATCTGTGTTTCCGCGGTTCCTCGCCTCGGAGCCGAGATAGCGGATTTTCACCGGCAAAAAATATTTTACGCCGACGCCTGCTCCACACGTCCGAGAACGCGCGAGAATAGTCTTCACGTAGGAAACGAGAGAGAGAGAGAGAGAGAGAGAGAGAGAGTCATATAAATATACTTATATAGACAGTATATTTCTGCGATACCTGCCTCGTGCGTCTGTCGTCCTTAAGCCGCCACTTCCTGACTTCGCACTTAAATCGCGGAAAGAAGGATTTTCTCACGTTATATCGTACCTTCATGTCTCCCGTGATGTGGATTTCTTGGAAGAAAGTACCGGGAATCGTGAGCAAGATCTACAAGTGCGGACACGTTGGCAAGAGGTTTTATTACACGCTTTTATATCGCGATTGCAGCTGGTACACTTCCTTCGTAACTCGTTCATATTTATCGGCCCTATGTTTCTACCCTCCTTTTTTTTTTTTTTTTTCTTTTTAATATTCCCGTACGTACATCGTAGGTATCGCAAACCACCTGGTTGGAATTCTAGAAGAAAAAGACACATCCGTGACCCTTTGGAGAGAGCACCCCCGACGATTGCATTCTACCAGTACCATGGCAAATTGTATGCGTTGATTGCAAAGCACTCAGGCGTTCGCGTGGCGTCTAAAAATAACGTACGCCGCATAGCTTATGAATGATTAACTGCGCGAAATGTCAAGAAACTTCGAAAGCCGCCTGATGACGAGTAAATACGCGGTTCAGCGATGGTTAAAATTTTATTCGAAGTCGTCGACCCTTTCTAGTCGCATCAAGCCACATTTGATATTTCCCAAGTCATCGTCGCAGGCGCGCAAATTTCTCCCTCCCTCCCCTCCGCCATCTACTCATGTCAATTAACTCCGTCGTCGAGTTCGCGGACCTTCCGCCATTCTTGCCGTCCGCGAAGATTGACATTTATTTGCAACCACGAATAAACGCACATAAACGTGCTCCCGTGGCTGTCTATTTCAGATCATTTTTCGTCCGCGCCACTTCTTGGCGTCGTCGCTTTCATCTTCCGAGTTTATCTCGTCCCTTCGCGCGACTCGTCCAATATCCACTGTTTTTACTCCGTCGATTAAACGAGATAATAACTTCGCGATATTCCTGCTCCTCTTCATTGTGGACTCGCGCTATGAATGCCGTGGAAACGCGAAATCTCAGCACAGAATCACGTATGCTCATCATAATTTATCTTATAATTAGCGCGAAACGCGACGTTTAATCATTCTCCTTTAATGGTTCGTAATGTCTCATCACACGTTTTATACAGCTGTGGAAAAAAACCGTATTATTTACGAAACCGTGCGAAATATTTAAAAAAAAAACGTACAAAAAACCGTTTGAACCATCAACCGTCCGTAATGTAAACGGCAAAAAAAAAACCCGTGATTCTGTCTATCGCGAATTGGAAAATGGAATTTTCTCACATATGTACAGATCTTGTAACGACTTCATTCGGTCTGTTTGCTCTCGGAAGAGAGCGAAAAAGGAAGAAGCCACGGATGACGATCGTTCGAATCGCGCGTTTCCCTTTCCCGCTTTCTCTCCGATCCTAGATAATGGACATCTTCCCTCGAGTCTTTTGTTGGGCCGTTGCCTCCTGAAACTCTCGCGTTTCTCTTCCCGCGCATTCTCATTTATTCTCCCGTTCCTTCTCCTTATTGTCTCGCGTTACACGCCCGGGCCGGACCACCGTGCACAGAATGGCACAGAATGGCACAGAACGGTGCAGCGGGATTCAATATTTACGGAGCTTCCGTGCGTGGAAGCTTCCCATTCCACCTCGTTCACTCGCACTCTACTCGCTCCCCGCTTCTCCCCGTAGGAATTCCCCTCCCGTTTATTGTTGTTCGCCGTGCGCTCGTAATATTGACCCTCGTGCAAATTATATCGTACTTTTCCACGTCCAGTCGATACATCCCACTTCCGGTCGCGCTTTGTCCGATGCGCGACAGCTGTCATGCTCGATCGTATCGTATTCATTCGGTAACGTTTTCAAATCTTCCTCGTTTATTCACATCGCTCGCTCGTGATCTGAAATTTTCGCGCGGACGCGCGAAGGTACAATATCGCGTAGCGCTTCTACGGATGGAAGCTACGACGCGGAAGCGTAATATTACCTCATTTATAAAACAGGATCCCTCGCGCCTCACCATGGAAACAAGACGCATTTAGTCTGTATCTCCTGAGGTCGTAATTATTTCGTACTTAAGCTTTAACCGTGTATCTGTCACTTATTTTCTAATTTCCATCAATTATGTTTTCTCTTTCGAGAAAAAGAAGAAGGTGTCGTTCTGTGCGCAAGTAACGCTGAAGAATACAAGAAAATCTCATGACAAATATGTACACAAAGTGGAGAATAATTTTTATAAACAATATTAAACAACGTATCTTTTTGAGACTATAATGTGAATACGCAACAAATAGGAAATTGAGGTCCTAAACGATCAAACTCTCTATTGCTTAAATGGCTGTTTTTATTCTCTCTTTTTTTCACATCTGTGAGATTCCTAATCCGCTACAATTCAAATATACGCGAGACAAATTTTTTTCTCAAACAATTACTTAAATCGCTCTATATTCCTCCGTTTATGCTTAGGCTTTACACAAGGCGGGAATAAAGGCATACAGATTAGTTTGGATCCCCTCTTGATTAAATCTTTTCACCGCTTATTTATGATATCATCACCCTACACTGTTAAAGCTATGAGATTCGTAATTGAAACGACATATCACGCGCTTTAGTCTTTACTGCTGCTATTTCAATTTCTGTCTGCTCGCCGACACTCTCGCGACTCGAGTTACCAAATTGTCTTCACAGAAGACAACTCCAGTCGTGTCTACCGGGGGAAAAAAAAAAAAAAAAATAATAATAGACGGGATTCCCAATTATTCTCAACGTCATCCTCATCGTTCCTGTCTCTCATTCCTTCCCGGTTTCTTCCTCTCAGACGTTATTTTCGATGCTCGTTCATTTCCTCTCCGCGAGTTCGCGCTCGCGAACAGCCGAGTGACTGCACGCGGTCCGTTCATAATAATTAGCAACGCCAACGAAAATAGAATTCTCGGTGACTGCGACCGACGTGGTGCGTCAGGATAACGCCATGCCGGTCGTCTCGCGCGCGAAACGACATTACGACGCTATAATTCTGCGATACCGTCCGGGCCGCGAATATTCTGACAGGACGCATTAATAACGCTTTGACTTTGGGGATTCCCCGTGACGGAACACATATATTATATCAGGATTGTTACGAAACTGGAAATCAGAGAAATCGTCGATTAAAGACCATTTTTTTCTCGACCAATCTTCGATTAACTTAATCTATTATTTTATTAAATAATATGGAAAACTACCAAATTAATTAATACAATTATATTATATATCGAAGGAAGATTAAGAACAACGAACTTTATATTAGAGATGTTGTTTTAAGTAATATCAGGGAAAAGTTAGAGATTTTTGCAATATTTTATGGAAAATTAAAACTTTTGGCTCTTTAAATGCAAGCAGTGTCAGCAACGTTAATAGTAATTTACATTGCTATGTTGAATTGCTCTCAACAAAATATTCGACGGTCTCCAAAGCAAGATGGAAATATAAAAACAAATTTTAATATTACTGAAAGCAGGGAAAATCGTGAAATATTTTGTCTGGAAATTAGGGAAAAGTCGTGAAATTTTAGAATGAGGAATTTGTGGCAACTCTGTGTATGTGATGCATAGTACATCGAATGCTGCCAGTGTGAGGGTGCATTTATTCGCGAGGCTCATATGAATCGTTTAATAACGGATAATAGTTCAACAATAAGCGAGACTTTTCTAGTGCCCGTTTCGCAATAATCCACGAATAATAGCGGATTTCGCTTTTCCTTGGACACGAAAATCGGCGGGACGAATCGAACCATATTTTGTAGGTACACCGAAAAAGGGGGAGAGAGAGAGACGAAAGCTTCTCGAAAAGTCAACAGTTAAATGTCAATGAGGAAAACGAAAATTTATAATCGCGTATTATTTGATCGCCTATTATTTATAACGAGACAAAGCGCAGTCTCGCATATCAAATAAACAATGTCAATTAATCGCGTACCATTTACATTCATTACGCACGTCATATGTTGCGAAGCGTACGATTGCTTTATTGACCGTCAGGGAGAGAGTCTCATAGCGCGATAAATAATTTCTTGCAATAACGCATTCAGCGACGTCGCTAGCACAACGATCATAACGTAAACAATAGCGAAATATCAACCGGACTATTACAATTAATTTCATTCATGATCTTTTTTGTGCCTGCGGCTTCTCTGGTTTACACGTATTAATCGATTGTTTGACTGAAATTACAAACGTACTTCTTAACCCTCTTATGTTAATTCTAGCACACATTTGTTTTTTTTTTTTTTTGCACGCTTGATGGGCTCCCTGGGATCCCATCCATATTTGTGTATTACCGTAACTTCCACAAAAATGAATATATTTCAATTAATTTTTTTTCCATTGCTAGAGAATTGATTAACCTTTAGACAGCCAGCATTTTTTCATTCAAATAGTAATTCTTTTTTCTCAAAAATTTTACTATATAAGTAACATGGCACAAAATTTCGAAAATTGTGCAGAGTCACAAAAGTAGCTTTCCCGGCCGAGATTATACGATTAAATATAAAAAATATTTATTTTTTCAAAAATAGTGTATTTTGGGGTTTTTGGCTGATTTTTCGCTGATTCCAATTCTGAGCATAGATTTATAAAATTTTGAGTTCTAAGCGCAATATTGATAACATAAATGAATATAAATTAACGTATAGATTCATGCAGAGAACTTTCCTTTAACACCCAGAGTTAATGACGTAGAAAATTTGTAGCTCCTTTTTGACTTTTCTTTTTTATTTAGTTTTTAAATTTATTTTTTGTATTTTTTTTTACTTGTTTTATAATGTTTTTATTTTTTTATGTATTTTAATTTTTTGTATATTTTTCAATACTTATATTTTTTTATATATTTTGGGTAACATGTATACATTTAATACAATATTATTAAAAATACCACCAAAAGTGATGTTATTTTAAATGTTATTTTAAAATACCACACAAAAGTGGCTTCCTCGGCTGTCTAAAGATTAAGGAATAAGTCCATAATGTGTAAAAGTCGGTAGAATTAAAAAACTTCAATTTATATAGGTTTAAAGAAAAAGAAAAATTTAAAAACGTGAAAAAAATCTTAGGTTTAGAAAGGTGCGCTAAGGATTAAGATGAAATTTCAGAAAAGCAGAGAGATTAGATCCGATCCAACGCTGTTTTGATCATATTTCGTTTAATCAATATAATAAATGGATAAAAAGAAACAAATAATATACATTATAAAACTTCTTTCTCTGTTAAACAGTGCATGAGCTCTGTAAAATAAACGAAGCCAGATTGCATCCAATCTCCCTTATCATAAGAGGGATAATTTTACTTTAATTGTATCACCATCATCGTCATATTATCTTTAAAATTCTCGAGAACGTAAATAGTTATAAGTGTGCTATCTTGGAATTCCAAGTAGACATTTCTCATTTTCTTGAAAGAACTTCCTATTTATACACCTTGCACTTAAGCTTTTCTGTTAATTTCTACTTTCAGAGCGACGTTAGGCCGCATATGCATGAAGCTGGTGATCGTGATGGGTATTACCTGGGTGGCCGACGTGGTTTCATGGGCCGTCGGCGGACCACAATACATCTGGTACTTCACCGATCTAATAAACGCCTTCCAGGGAGTACTGATTTTTGCAGCGGTCGGCTGCCAGCCGCAAGTTCGAGCTGCACTAAAGAGATTCGTCAGCAGGAACCCACAAACTAATGCCGGGAGACAGGGTAATGGTCACAGCACAACCAGCCATGGGATGCCTAGCATGGGCGACAGCGTAACGCAAAATCCGAGCACTAAAACTGCACCGTTGGAAACCATCTGCTAGAATGATTTCCAATCATTCTCCCTCCGAGTCGATCTTTCGACATTTAAAAATCTCTCATCAGTGATCGTTGGCAAAAATCGTCGAATACACTTGGCATTGCGCTTGGTCGGCTGATGAGCGCGATGTGAGCAATCCGATTTGAATCCCGTGATTGAACTTACTGAGAGATCGTCTCGCGGCTGCAATTCGCTGTTCGGAGAAGTTTTCATCGCGGAAAACTTATACGGAGAGGTTACACGGAGAACGAAATGGTCGTAATGGGGTTCCATGAATGATCTCCGTTCACCAGGAAATCAGCGATTGCACTTTGCGCCGATAACTTGTCCGCAGTTGTAAACGGTACTGCGTCTCTTCCGCTGTACTTCTTCTCCGTAAGCAAGTTGATAAGCTCGGTGATACAAACCGAAGCGTCTTCATGTAATAACTAATCGATTATAGGATTGATTGGACAAGAAGTTTTCTAGTGTTGACCTGCTAAAAGGTCGAGAAACTTTTGCTGAAAATGTTTTCTTATTGACATTTCCCAGATAATACGCGAGTACAAGAGAGGCCCGGGAAATGTCTGAAGAATTCCCTGAAAGTGTTTAAGACGCCTTCCAGACGTATTTTAGGTATGTTTTGTACTTTCTCGCTGTTTGAGTTCTCGCGAAACGCGATAGCGTAATTTCGCGCGGATGGAATACGGAGAGAATTATTTACGCTTTGTCCTATCTGGTCGTAAAATGGCGCACGAAAATGCGGATTTCTACTCGTAGAAAGAAAGAGAGAAAGTGAATGTACATTAAAGAAATGACACAGCGTATAAATGCGTGTACAAGGTAAATCACGTAAGACTTGATTTTCCTGTCGCGAGCTATTCGACGATGTAGTCGTTAATTCGCACCGTCTCGCAACATCTGTCGAGCGAAATACAATCAGAAAATCAGCAGCGCGATTATATGTACGATTATCTGAAATCTCGGCGGTAACTTCCGGACCGTCTCGAGCGGGTGCTGATCGCCAACAATCCATATCGGATCGCACGAAGCAGGCGGCAAACACACTTCGTTCTAATCATTGGATCTGAAAACTGAATACACTTGCGCCGACGAAGATAGATCGTGAAATTTCGCTGACGAAAGAACGGGAACGCTAATTGTCCATTCCTGTTTTTGGTTCTGCCGGACTTACCGCCACGCGATCCATCTTCTCTGACATAAGCAATTACTCCACCGTACGCAATTAACAGAAACTCTTTGCTACGACATCTCGTCGATCTCATTTTAGAGCATTTTCGTGTACATGTTTCTCTTTTTTTATTCCTTTACATATGGCATATGTAATATCGAGAACTCACAAAATCGCACGAGAACGATATGATACTTTGGATTTATTCCGAATCACGCTGGAGATTTTCAAATCGTGATATTTTAGCTCGAGCTTGACGCTTTCGCACTCGAGGCACTCTAGACGACGAGACATTGTACAGATGTCTGTATATATTCAACGTATCTATCACAAGCACGAGAAGAAGTGCAGAACATTCGAGGCGACGGGTGTTAATCCGAGCAACACAAATGTTTAAAAGGCACTCGTCTATTTCGATCTTTTCTGATGTCTTTTAATTGCGAGTTCTTCAGACAATTACCGTCATGTTTTACGTACCGAATATTCATTACTAAATATAACGGGCGTGTGTTCGGTACAAACACCTCATCGCCGCCTAAATACGATCCGAAGGCTATTTAAAAATTTTTTTTAATTTCTATCTGTCTAAAAGGGGTGTTCAGAATTTACCCTCGCTCGGCGCCCGGGAACGCTATGAACATTTCTTTATGCAGCTTCGAGAACCTATTCGGATGCGCATCGTTCATAAATCAGAATTCGTAATGGCTCTACGCCGCTAAAACAGACAATGACGCGTACTCTTCGGACCTCGGTAGCGAGCAGAAACAATGCATGATTTATGATCGAGGCGAATTAATATTCTTTTTTTTTTTCCAGCGGACAACGATATTCATTGATATTAATAATATCGGCTCGCGACGAGCGCAAGTATCTCCCTCGAGATTAATCATTTTTAACAATAGAGCGTCGTAGCCGCGTTATTACGTGGCAGTTTTGCTTTCTATAACAATTTCGCCATTTTACGGCAAATTTTTCGACGGCCAGTTTTTGATAATGTAATCTTTTATACCAATAAAATTCGTTATACGAGTAATCTAACGTAATCTTTGCTATTATTGTATTATTAAAGTATTTCGAGAATATATTCGATTTTTATTCATGCAAAATCTTTAGACTGGAACGAAATGAAAGTGTTACGTCTATTATGATGTAACAGCGTAATTAACGTTCGACAATTTCTTTCAACTTAATGATCATTATGCTCTCTCAAGATTCGAATACGAAAATTCGAGACGAAATGACGAGAATCTTACCTTCGTTGCGCCTTGTATTACCAAAGGACGATCGGGAGTTCATCACGGATTTCCTTCCGAGTCCTCTTTACTTCATTATTCATCGGATATTATCGAATCTAGGAGCAATCGTTTTTCCGTTTCCCTTAGCATAAATCTGCATCGACGTCATTAGCCGGGTCTGGGCGGATCGGTCGTGGTATTAAATATGCAACATCGTGGCTTCCGAGCCACAATTTATCACTGATCAGTCGAACGGTCCTGTTTCGATGCCGAGTGGAAACGGAAAAAAAAAAGAACTTCATTGCATTGCGCGTACAGCACGTAAAAACGTTCCGCACGCAATTCGCGTACACGCGATTTGTCGACGTCTGCGTTGCTCCACAGTAGATCCTTTTACGCAATTCCGTTTCTGCATCCGATCGTTTTTCTGCGAAAGGAATCGAATGTTGATTTCGACTCGATCGTTTCGGAATATATTTATATTGATGACCATCGCGAAATGACGAAATTAGATAGGATATCTATTTCTATGCGTTTTAATTAATTTTCGTTTTTGCAAAATTTTAAACGATTTTTAATTGTTCACGTATTTGTCGACGTATAACGTTGGAATATTTTCTTGTTTCTAAGAGAGAATTTTTAGAATATTCGTGTTTCCACTTTATGCGAGAGACAGTTTGATATCTTTTGCGTTATAAGTATTCATTTAATTTTCCGACGAGGGAAGCGGATACGCCGAGGAAGGACTTCATGGAAGGGAATTCTAGAAGAATCTACCGCGAAGCTCTATATACTGCCAGAGATACTTTATCAAGTACATGAGACTAATCAGGATAAACTAACCGCGCAACTGCCACTTTGAATAATTCGTCTTTTTTCTTAGTATTATGAAAGTATTATATGATACATAGCCGCTCGATAGTACAACGAATCACCGATCGTCGACCTCTGCTTTGCAATTTTTCGAACGATTTTAATCCAACGAGAACCTGGAGCAATGATTATTCGTATACGCTCTTCTTAAGAGATTCAGGATTCAACTAGATCGCTCCACATCCGGCGCTCTCTGAAGCGAAACGAGACGTCGGTTTCGCTCATCAGGATCGGGCTTTCAATTCGCGAAGCGTAAACGGAATCACGTATAGGTAGGTCAAGGCATGTAATCGATGTCAACTCGTGACAATACACACTAGGAATTCAATGCCTTCTGAAATGCCTTCCAAACGCGGCGTTCGGTACGCCAAATCAAGTATACAAAGAGGAACCGGACGACGACGGAGCTCTCGGTCGATTCCTCGAGTTTGACCCTTTAGCTGCGATCGTTTCTTTTTTTTTTTTTCAAAGACTTTTAAAAAGACGAGACGGGAAAACGATGACGCAACAGAATATCACGATATTTCTTTAATGTGAATTATGAAGCGTTCGTCATTTCCACAGACTACATTAATGAACGTGGAATAACATAAAGTGTCAAATTAACGTGAAGATTTTTATTAATTTCTTATATTGTCTTTTTTATATTCGCTTTCTCATCACATTAATTTTTAATTATAAATTAGATATACGATATATGTATATTTGCGCACAACTAAAGGATTAATAATTAATTATCCACGACGATTTCGTCGTTCCATTTGTTGCTTATCCTAAATAAATGTCGGTACTGAAAAAAGGTTTGGTAATAACTATCAAATGTATCTTGTTTAGCGTATTAGTAACATCTAATAGATATTACTAAACGTAATAATAGTAATAAATTTTTTGTAATAATAAGAAAAATAGGGTAATATTTGAGAAAGTAAAATTAGCGTTTAATTAGTTTGATTAGATTGACTGATTTAAAGAAATTAATTGGTTTAGTTAGATTAATCGATTTAAATTACATTTCATTGAAATTATTTCACTAAACAATTATCTTTTTAACAATTATCATCTAGGCTTAATTATTATTACCAGACTTTTTTTCAGTATGCATTTAAACAACGGTGAACGAATTACACGAGCTGTTCACGTGTGAGATGTATTTATTCATGATGAGAAATAATCGTGAATACAATTTTCACCAATGTTATTTTCGTTTTATATCCAGACGTATCGCAGCATGACAAAGTATACTCGGGATCGTTTTACATCGTTATCAGGACAAAGCATTTCGTTTCGTAATATGATTCATAAGAAAGAATGGCGGCGCATTTTAATCGCGTGAAATTGTGATTGTTGATTAGAAACCGATATAAGTAGGATTAATTACACGATGTAATCGGATGTAAGATTATATAAATGAAACCTCGCCCGAGTTTTCGAGCCTTGGCGTACGAGATTGGCGTTCATTTGACGCCGAAATTTAGTAATTAGGGATTAGAGATTAGGGAAGTCATTGTATTTTACGTACATCTAAGAAGAGAGACTGAAAACGCGTTTCCCTTGTCCTGGGATCCAACTGGGACTGATTTCCGAATGAAAGTATTTTGCTTGGCGTTTTTATTATTATTCTATTTATACCATCGAAAAATGCAAAACCTGTCCAGAAATCGAATAATAGGCCTGTTCTTTTTAATTGAACTTGTATGATTATCTTTCTTCTTTTTCTTTTCATGTTGGAAAAGAGAAAAGATGAATTATACGAGTTCAGTTAAAAAGAATAAATCTAATGCAACTCGCATACAAGAATACTCGCATACAAGAAGCGTCACGAGCAAATTTTTTCTTTTAAATCCGCGATAAAAATCCTTAAGGGGGTATTCTACTTTATAGCGCTGTTTTTTTAAATATTAACAGGCTCACAATCTTAAAAATAAAAATAAACATATATTTATATACGTTTTTTTCCGAAATTAATCGTTTATTTAGAAATCTTTCATTATCCAGTATTTGGACATTCTCCCAGTCGAAATCTTTCCAGTGAACTGAAATAAAAAAATAAAACTTCATTTCAATCAGGACACCTGCGATTATCGTTGGAAATAAAATAATTAACTTCGCTGAATAAATAAATTAATAATACTTATTTAAAAAAAGTTTGATTTTTACATTAAAAAAAAATTTTCGAGCTCCAAAAAAAAATATAAAAAATTAAGTTATCAATGTCATTTCAACAGTAAATGAATGTGTATTTTATAAAAATATCCTTAAAAATTTTGTAACTTACGTTTAGTAATCAGTAATTTCGGGACCATAAAGTGGACCTTCCTCCGCCTCATAAACAGCTTCCTTTTCTGCTCTTTCCCCTCGAGCTACTCAACTTGTTTGTCACCTTAGTCACCTGAAGTTCGGATCGGACAATTTGAATTTCGTCCTGCGAAGCTGCTAATTTTTGAACGGCGGATCCAATTTTAATTCCCATTGTGACCATCATTTTCAAAATATTGTCAAAACCCTCATTAAAAATGCGAACAGCTAAATACGTGGCTATATTGACGATAACTCTGCCGGAGTGGATGTGTTTCGGCAAATGTTCAAATCACTGAGTTTTATGATTCATTATTGTTCTGAGTGTTGGCTCCGAGACATCTCTGTAATAAATCGTCTCGCGTTAGATCCTCGTTAATGAGTTTAATTCCTTTTACAATTACGTCATTCAGAGGTAAGTCATCATGTTTAAAAGTATCGAGTGTTCCTCTTTGCGCCATTTACAGCAGGATTCAGGACCTGGAGAACAACAATATCGTATTGAGAATTTTTATCAGTCGAACATTTATGTTTTAAAGCCCAAATTGCCTTCTTTATCCTATAATGTTTCGAATTTTTATATAAAATTTTACAGAGATATTCTACAGACTATAAGGATTGAAAAAATGTAAAAAAAAATTAATTTTTTTACCCAATAAAGTAGAATACCCACTTAAAAAAAATCACAAAATAGCTTCAGCTTCGTTAACAATTTATGGGATAGAAGCGTATTCGCTAGTTAAATTTATCTTTAGCTTAATTTCTCAAGTCTTTAAAATTTTAACATAGATTCCAATTTCAAGCTCGGTAATCAAACTCAATTTAATTTTGAATGTCAAATGTTTCAATAAATTATTATCCTTCCATCGTTCTTTCGTATAATAAAAACGGATAATCTTGACGTTTCAAATAACAAATGCAAATTATCCTGTAACAAGCACAAACTCGCTTGTTCATTTTTGAAAGCCAAATCAAAAGCCAGATCGGAATTATTCGCGATCAGAATCAGTCCTGGAAAATCTCGTTAGTTCCTCCTTTTTTTTTTGTGACATTCACGATCGCGAAATGACGTCGCGGCTCGGTTAGCTCTTCTTTTCTGTCTTCATCAAAAAACCTGACATGATTAATTGATCGCCTTCTCGTAAGGAATTGATCCGTGATTCCGTATCGACACCAGGAAATTAAGCGGCTGAATCGGCGACGTTATTAGCTGTTTGTTAGTATGTAAGTGCGTGTATGTGTGTGTATTGCCGCGATCAATTAATTGCGTGACAGTGCGTGTGGGTGTGGAAAAATCCGCGTGTATAATTAATGTATCGAAGAACAGTAACATCGTTGAAAGAAAAAATAAAGAGAAAATAACGATCGCACTAGATTAATCGACAGAATGATTAACATATTTCATCGCATACAACGATTCGTCAGTAAAATACTGTCGCAAGCGGAGTAGTTCTTCTCTTACGTCGCGTCCGATGCACAATAATTTAAGGAACTGCACTATTTAGCGATTTGTAAAAGTGCGTTTATTTATAAGTAAGTCACCGTCACACGGCGGCACTCATAGCTCATCACATGCCATCGCACTCTTGTAGATAACATCCTTATCGTTATTATTGTCATGCTATTGATACTACCATTAATTTCTAATTATTATAATTAATATCATTACTATATAATCGACATTTGTTTTTGTTTTTTTGTTTTTTTTTTTTTTAGATCGAACACTAAACATACTTAGATGCTCTAGCATAGCATAAATCACTGCGATGTTATACATTCGTCCTGTGCGAGAATTAATGTGATGAAATTCAATGAAGTTCGCGATCCGCGAATTGTTTCTGATGAATTTTCGAAGAAACATCTTCAAGAAGAGATCGAGTTCTTTTTGAAACTGTTGATTTAGTCTAAAATGAATATAATTCTTGCATATATATATATATATATATATATATATATATATATATATATATATATAAAGAAAATCGAAAGATTGTTTTCATATTACACATATATATATATATATATGTAATATGAAAACAATCTTTCGATTTTCTTTTTTCAATTCTGCAACATAATTGACGAATCAATGTTCCAAGAGAACGAAAAAAAAATTGTTCGATTTAGATTTAATTGTAATCTTTCTTTCGGCACGCGAAACACAAAACGAAGCAACAGGTATCAGATTTAGACGTTACAATCACACGATACGTGATTGTTAAAATTACCCGCGTTCTCGTTTAATGGCTTTTTGGTCTCGGCTAAACCGCACGATTCGCCGCACGACGAATTCCACGCTTGTATATTAAACTTGTTTATAAGATACGACGATAGTATCTCATAGAGTACGAAATATTATAATAATCGATGAAGGAAGTAGCCTTAAAGTAACTTATTTGAAGTAGATTGTTGGCGTAAAGGTATAACGATTTAGACACGCAACAGCGTACACGTAGCTTGCCAGTACGAGTAGTATTAAGGAATAATACATTTTGGACTTTTCGCGGCTCGATCTTTCGTACGATCGAGACTCGAAACAATATTGTTCGCTAAGTTGACGCGATGTATATTGCGAGCCAACGAAATAATGGAAAAAAATTGCGTACAACGCAGATTTGTTATAAAATATGCCCTATTAAATTTGAAGTCGAAAGATTGTTTTTCAACTTGCAATAAAAGCGCGAGTTGCAAAAACTTTAAATAAATAATGAGTAATATGCATAACAGCGTATATTAGTTTGTAAACAATTTATTGTGTCGCGACAATTTTGTAATGATAATCGTACATACATTGGATTTATTTTAATTTACAAATCGAACGTCGAATTTAACGTGGGCATATATATTTGTATCACATCTATTCATTTCCACGTTGAACGAGAGCAAACTTACTCAATTTTGATTGTTTTTTCTATATTTCGCCTACGAAATGGCAGTTTCACTGCCAAAAGGTATATCACGCTGTTGTGTCATGAATATGAATTTAAATTATTAACTGATTAATATTCGAGCAAAAATTTTATGAAATAAAATAACACATGCGAAATAAATTTTTCGAGAAAACGGAGGCTATAGTGACAACGTAGACAATAGCGTTAACAATAGTTTTAGTAGTACCTTAGCAGTAACGTCATTAATGGTATAGAATATAGTTATTAATAGTGAGCGAAGAAACATTTATACAAAAATGATCGTTGTCCGATCGTATACCATTCCTATACAATGTATCGTAACAGTATTTGCTATTAATGGTAGTAAACAGGAAAAACTGTTAGTACAAAGTTGTATCTTATTTTTTATCAACTTACTTATCCCCATCTTTAACCCAATGATTCCTAAAGAAAAAAATGTGAGATGATATCAATGGTAATAATCTTGAAAAATTATATTTAAACACTTTTATTTAATCGCATTTTATTAAAGCATAAGTTTTTTTCATATACACATTGTCTACAAATAAAGATTTATAGCAGCAATGAAGAATAATTTATAATAACCTATCTCTCATCACACATGTATATAACGCAACGTACACCCTAAATAGTTTCGTCTTGGGTATATTATCATGTTGAATTAATTTTTTATATAGAACATGAAAATCCTTTTGATATAGAAAAGTCTTGAAAAGGATCATATCGATTGGGTGAGAGAACAGAAAAGAAAATCAATTCGCTGGTAACAATAATGCAGTAAGCTACACAATGAGAATTTCCAGTATCTTCAAGCAAGGCGTCGTAAGACATCAGTAATGTACGCAGAAGGATTTCTTATATCTTCTAATAAGCCTGCAATGTGACATATTCACGTTTTAATTAGATCAAACAAAAACGAATCATTAAAAGATTTAATACAAAAATTAAATCTATAAATTCTTATAAATCCTTTGGTTTCAAGAAAATAATTTTGAAAACTTAATTTGTTACTGAATTTTTCGATTTTTCTTACATTCACAAAACTTACCAACAATATCGCAAAATTCTTCGAATGATGTGCACGGCAATAATTCATCGCGATACGACGAAAGCACACGTTCCGAGGCTTTTAGCATGGCTTCATCATTATGCCTGATGTATTCAGCCAGAACCGAAGGCCACTGGTCATCGGATAAAACATTTACTTTCTGTAAATGTAGAAAGCATGATTTAGGCAAATAGACGCAACTGCTATGCGTAGTTAATAATTATTAAAATCATCCGAACCTTAAAGAAGTTTGCATAAATAGAATCCACTAGACCAAAAAAGATTAGAATATTTTTATAAATAGGATAATCCTTGGCGCTTGGTTCCATAATAGTCTTTGTAGTGGCTGAAGGGGACACGTAACGTTGATGTGCAAGGACGAGTAATCGATTGAGATGCGTAAGTCTATGAGATTTCCAACGAGCAGGTGTAAGTAGAAGAAGCGAAAGTGTGCACTGATACAATGGACCCTCTGCTTCGTAACAACTATCGAGCCACGTCGAGCCTGGCGGTATCTCTAGGTAAGTCATTAGAGCTTTATCCTCTCTGGTTGCTGATCGCGTTCTATGAAAATAAATATCAAAAAATTTGTAGTATCAATATTATAATTTTTGTATTAATCTTCTGTTCTTTTCATTTCCAATTTCGTGATCGTTGAGTCTTTCTTCTCTTTATTATAATTTCTATTAGGTGTTGGAATTAATTCGTAGCGTTTTTAATGAAAGAATGTTATTTATTTCACATGAGCATTAAAAAATACATTAATGAAAGTACTTCCCATCACTTGTAAAACGCTACGAATTAATTCCAACACCTAATAATATGTTACCAAAATATACTTACGTATTAACGACATACAGAGCCATGTGTATTAAATATGGTACTATATGCATATTTGATTGAGGACCTCCGCCACCGGTATCTTCATGGAAACTCTTCTCCTGAGCAAATCGCAAAAGAAGCAGCTTCAGATCATGAACGGTCGACGAGTAAGATATATCACGGTGACTAGTACATTCTTGTAGGTATGTATTGTGCCTAGCTAAACAACTGGCAAATCCAGATTCTGGAACTTGTGGACCCCACAACGGCAGCAATCCGTTACATTTCGTATTAGCGTTCTGTAACGCCGCGCTTTCCCACTCGTCTCTAGCGCGTGCCAAACGTACCGCAGACATATGACAATCTACGTGGACCACGTTGAAATGCGTGACAGTCGTATAGCCTACAGTTTTTCGTTGCTTTGTCTCAAATTCTTCTACGTTGCAGCGCTTCGTGAATGTATAAACACCTAATACCTGTAGCAAAATAATTATTAATAAAGAACATAATCATTAAATAAGATAATAAAGGAAATATACAAAAAAAATATTTAACGCTTCTAATAATATACATTACATAATGCTGATATATTATCGTTAATAAAAATCGATTACAAATTTCTAAAATATAGCACTAAATGTTTCACATAACCCCAATTCTAAAATATGTAATAAAAAAAATAAAAGATATATACCATATTTGGTTTAAATTTGTATCCTTCGCGACAAATGACACAGATCAATCCAGTCTCATCGCCCAGGTCTTCCATCTGCTGAAGAATCGTTCCGCTGGCGGTGACTTGACCCTTATCGTTAGTTTGCATGCCAAGTGCACCCAATTGTCTCTCACGCATTGCCATAGCTAAGCGTTTCTTCTCGCTGCGGGTGTGTTGACGAGCTTCTTCAATGAGTTCGGCTACTCGTTTATTAGTACATAATGCTTCCAACAAATTCTCTGCTAGTGAGCCAACATGTTCATTTGAAGACACCTGCTCTAGTCGATGGATGATGCTAATAGTTATTTGCGAGACAGTCAACTACAAGAAAATAAAAGAACAATCAATTATATCAATGTCATTCATTAATAAAAGAATTATCAAGATAAAATATCTGTAATTACCTGAGTCGGCTCATGATCTGTAGCTAACCCAGTGAGGAATCGTAGAATATATTTTAGAGCTGGTTTGGATATAAATTCCTTCAATTCATCACTATCTGTGCGTAACAACGTGGGTTTAACGCATGGAGCATGTACCTATAAAAACGTAGAAAAATAAACAATTAACAATTCGTATAACATATTCTTATAATTATTTCGTATTTATATCGTTTTATACTCACGGTGATGTACTCAAAGGCATCTTTCACTATGCCCATACTTATGATATAATCTTTCAGTGTATTTCCAATGGCGTTTCGTTCAATGCCTTGAGTGAGTATACAGAACAGTTCTAACTTCTGCTCGTCCTCAGGCGTGTGCTCAAAATCGAATTTGTAAAAGTTTAATACAGGTTTGAAGTAATCACACAGGAGTGCCATTTTTTCTTTATTGCCGTAAGTCAACGCCGCCAAGACTCTCGCAAGATGTGCGAGTACGCTAGCACTTTGCCTAACTGCCGTGGACTGTGTGCAGGATAGGAGGGCCTTGATATGTTCAGGTCCACCGAGAGTGCGCGAAAATGCTTCAAATGCGCTAAATGGTTGCGACGCTGCATTCGCTAATATCGTTTCCATAATCTACAATCAATATTAAACATTTTCGTATTATTTATAGCGATAAATAAAAATTATCTTCTTTGTCATATACTTATACTTACGTCCAATAATTGCTCAGTAATTTTCGCTTGAGAATTTTCCGACTCTGTGGCAAGACAACGTTGGAGAACGTCCAAAAATACGGTTACTGCTCCTAATTCAGGTTTGCTTAGAACTTCTTGGTTTTTCTTGACTTTTACGCACAATCTGAATAATTTTAATAACACTTGAAGAAGAGGTCTCGCGCGATTCACGTCGTGTATTGCCGCCAATCTGTCCAACATAACTTGAAGACCGCCGCAGTCTGCAAGTACATTAGCCATTTTGTAAACTTCTTCATTGTTCACTTCCTGTTCGCTACTGGCGTTCAAAGTTTCGACAAATTCTTCAGTTGCGTCTCCAAGCAGGCCTCGCATACGATATATTACGCGCATGGCATCACATTCGCCGCCTTCCAGCACCCAAATCTTCTTATAAACCTGGATAAGGAAAAGAAAATATTATGATCTCTCATGGAAATACAATTCTCTTTAATTAACTATTTGTACAAAGACAGAAATAAATATAATGTAAATATTTCAAGATGAATTTTACATATTTGCCAAAAACTATATTCTTACCTCCTTAACAGGAAGATCCAGACTAATAATTTTGTTATTGACGAGAAGTTCCATTCCGTTATCATCTTCTAAAAGTGCAACTAACTCGCAATCTTGACAAATCTTATTTTTTACATCTCTCATAAGTGGACCAAGGCCGGGTTCTAAGCTGCTATAAGGATTTCCTAACATTCTTCCCTACAAAAGTAAAAAAATAGAAATATTCTCTACGTAAATGCAAAGATTTTATTTGAAAATGAACACATGAACTCACTTGTAAGAAATCTTCCTGTTGTGGATCCTTCTCAAGCGTCAAGAAGAATTCTCCGATATCATTTTCCTCCGGATAAATAATCGAACACAATCTTTCAAATATGAATACTGGAGTACGAACATCTTGAGGATTCTGTTTTTGTATCGTTTCAACGCAAATTGCCATGAATGCCTTAGTTTCCTCTTCAGTACCTAATACACAAGGTAAGTATTTCATTCTCGTATACACAAACAAAGATTATTGAAAACATCTAAATGCAGAAAACTTCAAGATTATTACCGGTAGTCATTTCTTCTAGAAGTTCTAACAGCTTCTCTTGTGTATCATCAATTAGTCTAGTGCGCTGAACAACAAGTCTCCTAAGTGATAAATAACCGTTTAACACTGCACCAACTAGTCGGCCCTTATATTGCTGCTTAATATTTTCCTGTTCCAAGAAAGTTGCCAAAAGTTCTGTAAGCATCTTCAATGAGTATCCTTGAGCAAGATCGCTAGTTAAAGTAGTCTCCTCCAGTCTATGTAATTCCTCTATTTCTCGAGTCAAGAGTTCCGCCAACAAAGTCATTACACCACGTATTGCCAAGAATTGCTTCCAAGGTGACTGTCTAATTAAACTTTGATATAATGTGAGAAATTCTGTGCTGCTCTCGCCAGCGGTACGTAGCTCTTCCAAATAACATGTCAACAAAACCAGAACCTCCTTTTTTCTCTCTATGCCTTGGCAAAGGCTCTCGATCATGTTACACGCTACTTGGCGTGCCAGACGAGAACTAGGGTTGAAGAGAACTTCCTTCAACCAAGCACCGTCGGACAGTTTTAGCGGTTGAACGCCTTGATGCCTCATACAACGCTGATGCCATCTGTGTCCGTATTTTTCCATCAGATACAACACGCGAGTTTCCTCCTGAAACAAAGAATCAATGAAGAGAAACAATAAATCAAGATATTTTTATTATCTTTTCATGATAAAATTATATATGTAATTAAATAATATAATAATTACGACTTCATAATTATTTTATTTTTATTGATTGAAATGTTTAATTTAATTGCTTTACTTTGCACCAACCTTTTTAAGAGGTTTAGCTGTAGATGATTCTGTTTTCTTAGCTGGCATACGACGAAGCCATTCGGAATATGAATGTTTGGGATCGCCGCTGATCCATTTACCCACATCAATACTAACGTCTTCCGGTGGCTGCACAGTTGCCAGAGACTCAATAGTTTTATCCTGAAATTACGTAAAAATTACGTGAAAAATATACATTATACGAATTACAAAGAAAAAAGATACATGTTAAGTTGAATACTTACTTTATTTTTCTTCGATACTGGTTGATCTGGTTTGATAAGGCCTTGCAAAATTTTCAGACACGGCAATATGATACTTTCCATTACGACGGGACTTTTTGATTCTTTACAAGCCATTAAAAATAGCTGCATTACGCATCGCAATTTCTGTTCCCAACATGAGTCCTCTTTTTGCACGAGTGCTGCGAGAAGAGCCATTTCATGTCGTACGGCGACCGAAAGATTAGGGGTAGCAACACGTCCGCGAAGTGTCAACGTGATTCGATTAGTTAGAAGCGAGCATATCTCTTTAGTCGATTGTGCGTTATCCCTTGTGACAAGGCACAACAATTGTCGGACGTCTTCTTGCATTTGCACTGTACCCTTTCGCAAATTATGCTCCACGAGCTCTTGGATTAGTCCTTGTTTGCACAAAACATCTCTGGCTACACTTTTGGTAGCTAATGCACGTAAGAGTATCAAGCAGTGTTCCGTTGCAGCGGATGCACATCCGTAACAACGTCCAACCGGCGAAACTATGGTTTCGTCTTTTATGACATCGTTTGCACTGGACCCACTATATGACGACTGCGAGCTACTCTGACCACGTTGGTTTCTATCATACGCAACAAGCTCTCTGCGACAGGCTAGAACGCGTTGGATAATTTTACTTAGTTCCTCAAAAGAGGTCTTGCACTCGCCACAATATCTTTGAGCGAGTAGCTGAATCGCTCTATTCACCTGAGTACTACCTGACACCTGTATACCGTCTTCTAATCCTCGATCCAAACGATGCTCGGATATCTTAACAAGAAGCATTTCCAATGTAGGTTTGTTGGATATCAAAGTTTTATATACTCGATCCGCCTTCTCTAGTAAAGTATTAATGGTTGCTACCGTCTTCTTTCGATCGTCGTCGTTTTCTATGGGATCAACGGCGCAGCACGGTCTGCCAGTCAGAGTGTAATCGAACTTTGCATATTTGCAGAATCCGCAAGCATGACATAAGAACGGATCTTTTTCATCATAATTAATCGCTCGACATTTATGGCACTGGAATACATTTTCGCCACAGTTCGCGCATATACCAGGATTTGCCGGTACACTTGCGGAACATCGCGGGCACTGCAACGTCTCGGATGAGGCTTGAATATTCTCGTAGAAATCGGCATACTCGATCATGAGATTACAAGCAACTATTGGCAGCGGAAATTCCATTTTGACCTCCGTCTGCCCTTGGGCAAGTGTAATCTTTTTCGCCTTGTGCCACATGGCCGGTTTATTCTTCAGTTCTACGACAGCCTGCACTGACCGATTGTTGTAGTACACATTGATAGTACGAACCATTTTCGTTCTCTTCAGATCGCCTATGCGGAGAGTGATGCGACTGATGGTATGACTGCCGACTAGTTTCACGATCTGTGTCGTCGTTGTAAATTTGGAATCTACTTTAATTGACGACAGCTTGATCGTTGCCATCGGTACTTCTGGATTATTACATACAAGACAAGGTTCACTCTCCAAATAATAGCCGTCTAATTCAACGAACTGTGCCAAATTTACGTAAAGATTCGCGTTAGGATGTCGCGCAAGTAACTGATTCTGCGCATGTAAAACAGCAACTGCTTGCTCCATATACGTGTGCATCTTCTTTCCAGCATGCGGCGTTTTTAAACAGAAGTAACCAAGTAAATCAACAAATTGTGCTGCCTTTCTGCCATAAGCTGGGACTAGAGGCCACAAACGCCATAACAGATCCAGCAAAACTTCTTGATCTGTTGGTCCACAATTTCTAAAATTTAAAAAATACATGTTTTAATACTTTTTCTTGCAACATTATATCTCGTATTTTTCATATTTACATCTATTTTACTTCTTTTGTTCTATAATTAAGTTTTGTGAATAATAAGATTGATAACTTACTTATAAATTGCTAAGATAAGAGAATGCGCTTGTAAACGAACGTTCGTATTATTTGTTTCAAGAAGAAAAGTTTGTATAAACTTCATCAGCAATGTGGGATGCACTTGCTTTTGAATTTGCTCGACTAGAGTCAAACATTGCGCTTCTTCGAATTTAGCCTCCGTATCAGAATCTTCTGATTTTTCCCGTTCACGCCTCTCTTTCGTACCAGTCGTTGATTTCGATTCCTAATTTAAATTTATATTAATAAACATTGAAAAAACACTCGTATAATTTAATATATATACGATCGTATAATTTAATATATAAAATCTTTGTATTATATTTACCTTTGATTTAGTATCCTTCGTTTCTTTAGATTTATTATTTGAACAAATAGCACATTGCAACAACTGAAGCACTGTAGGACTTACGCCTTCGTCCAAAAGTGTCGAAATAGCGAAGAGATACGATAGAACTGTATTCTGTTTTAAACAAAATCGTTGCCAGTTTCCTGTACGACTAGTAGCAATCTCGACGCAACATTTAAGGTGTTCAATCAATTCCACTAAGGAGTCGTATGGTAAATTGATGGAATGCGGACGAGCATGCGGCGGATCGTAGCCGCCAGTAGTACAACACTGTTGCACGGACTAGCAATAAGAATAATAATTCAAGTTAGTTTATGATATTGTTTTTATTTAATATGAAAATATTATATAATAAAATTACCTGCACATGAGATATAAGAGCGTGAAGATCCCGCAATTGTCTATATTTTTCCTTATTGCCGCATATAAAGAGTAACAATTTACGTACTTGTCGTCTGACGAATGGCGTTTGATACGACATCATGTATTCACAAAGATAGAAGTACCATGGCTGCATAGATTAAAAACAATTAATTGTTTATCTTTGCAAATAAGGAAAAAGCTACTATTAAAGAAAAAGCTATTGGTAATTACCTGTTCGAATGCAGGTTGTACTACGGTACTTTCTGCATATTTATGTACCTGATACGGCAATCGTAATACCATTTCCGTCAATAATTGAGGATAAGGTTCAAATACATCGCCGGCATGGCCTTTAACGTATTGTCTCAAGAAGAATGGTGACATATCCGGAGGCGATGTGGTAAGATGTTCTTTGAGTAATTGACCTCCGATCATAGTACCAGACTCCTCTGTATTAGTACTAATAAACAGAATATATTCGTGAAATTAAGATAACACAGGCTTATGCGAGAATAGACTTGTCATGTGTAAAACTCGATTGAATTTCGATGTTTCGATTTTAAGAGAATGATTGAAAAGTAGTGAATAAAGCATAAAATAAATAGTAACTCATCTCGAAGATCCATATTTCTATAAGATTATAATTGATATACATGAAATATTCATCAATATCATAAATTATAACTATTGATAACACAAAGACATTCATATCGAAATTGAAGTAAACTTACGTTTTCCAATAATCAAGTAAAGCCTGTAATAATGTTAGACAATAGTCGATAATACCAGCTTTACTCAATATTGCAGCAGTAGTTTGTGACACAAAGTTCGGATTATCCGAGGGAGTCTTTGCCGCGTATTTCGAACGAGACATAAGCACGCCTGAGGAAATAATGATAAAGTAATAATAACATATGATATAATAATAGTACATCGATATAAACTCATAATAAAGATAAATAATTATTTACTCACTTAGTAAGCGCATGATAACCAAATGAACTTCTCTTTTATTACTACGTTCGCATATATTGTTTGTATCAGGTTTATCCATCTCCAATTCTTTCACAAGCATTTGCAACAAACGTTCTACGCATGCTTTGTCTCTTTCATCTTGACCGTCAAGATCGGCAGTCAACATTAATACAACCTAGTGGAAAATAAAAACTTTGATACTATTTTTTGTTTAATTTTCCTGAGTGACTTGTAATATTAATAATTATACCTGCATAAATGGAATGGCAAGCACTCCTCGGACATTTATTAGATTAGGCACAAATTGTGTAAATTTGTCCAACAATGAAAGTCGTATAGCATGTAATTTCACAGTAATCTCGCCAGTTGTATCACTTTCCTGTTCAACGCCTTGCTCTTGCTCGGTACCTTCTTCTTGCTCAGTGGTCTAATATGGAATGACACACAATAATGTATAAATATAAAATATATTTATATTATATCATTCATTTGAATGGTTTCTCAAGTCAGAATTTTTGGAATTCCTTTATCAGTTTTAGACAGAACCAATAAAATAATGGATGCATTCAAATAATACATTCTAAAGAAAATTCACAAAGAAAGATATTATTAATATATGTGAGATGATTAGTATGTAGTCATAGTTCTTTTGATGAAAAAAATGAATAATACACTATTAGAGTGTACACTTTCCAAATGAAATTACTTAAACTTCGAAGTCTCAACAGAATGCAATTTATTTTTATTTTCGGTAAAGGTTTTTTTATTTATTTAAAAAAAATTTTAGTTTCTATAATTATCTGTATGCAATTCCAATCTCTCAGTTAAAAAATTCGAAATCTTTTATAAAGCCAATGGAATGCATATGTTACATTTTATATTCTATTCAGACTTCGACGATTAAAGGGATTCAACGAAGTCTTATAGCACGTTATTAAAAATGTTTAATGAAATTTGTTTAATCGCATGATTTTTTTAATTACATTTTTGTGGCAGTGTGGGTTAAAGGCAACTTTTGAGAACGGAAGCTCAAAATTTTTTAATTAATCATCAATGATTTAATAAAATAAGATATGAAAAATTTTTTTTCATAAAATCCACTTTTAATATATTAATTTTTAACTTTTATTAATTGTCTCTCTTTTACGACAATGTAATTACACTAATAAACTTGATCTAATTTTTCATTTTCAAAAAAAAAAAAAATGTGTTATGCATCATTTTTAATTGTGAAATTAGCTTTGACAATTTAATTTAAGATCAATAACAATAATATAATCACTTTCCAACAATTTTATGATTAATTTACATGATTGATTTATATATGTAACATATATAATGATGTAACATAATCTTCAAGTAAAACTTGTGAATTTGATAGTAAAACTTCGATGATATAGACATACACATATGTGAATGATCTTTAAATATTATTCTTTATAAATCAAGTTTAAAATCATATACATATGAAAAGATTTCAGATAATTGAAATTATCGGTAGAGATTTCATAAAAACTTCAAACAACTTTTTTGAAATTGATCATAAAAATTGAATTATCAGAATCTCAAAATCAACTAAATACCACATTAGAACAGACTATGATGTATTAGTTTTAATAACAAATGATAAATGGTATGAGATAAAACAAGAAAAGAAAAACTATATCATAAAAGAAGACAAAAGAAGATTTCTATATATAAAATATATTAATATTTCGAATGCGTCCAGTCACTGTCGCTGTTTCTTTTGCTTTCAAGAACATATATAAGTCTGCAATGTAAAGTTCTTGAATACACGGAACTTACAGTGAAAGTTGTAGGTACATCTAGAGTATTAGTTTCAGAGCGTGGCGCTTGATTGACTCCAATTCCAATCGGAGGCATAGCACTGTCGGGAGCATTGTCTCCGTACGCGGAGCTCCTGCCAGAAACATTATGCTCTCCTGTCATGCTGTCAACGGCGCTGCCTCCACTATCGCTTCCACCGCTCTCGCTACCCTTGCTACCACCACTACCACCCTAACATAAAATGTGTCCCAAGCGTTACTATAATATGTGCAAATGCTAAGACTCTGTTGATCCACATCCGCATATTTTCGGTGAATAAACCAAGACAGAATATATACGCTAAGATGTAACTTACTTGTTCGGCGGGCGACGTTCGAAGGGTACTACCATCGGTAGCAGCGGTTGAGCCTTCATCATCGGAACCACCTGCAGAAGCGGTCGTGTCAGAATAATGTCCACCTTCTTGAGCCTAATTAGAAAAAAGGAGAGTTCACAATTATTAAAAGTAAAATATATAAATACCAAATACACCAGACAATTTACACTTGATGTGGAAAAACATTACCTGAACAGCGTTCGACACTTGAACCAATCCCTGCGCAGCTAAATTTTGCAAACTTTGCAATGTGGAACCGCTTAGATTTTGGAGACTTTGTATACCCTGCAAATTAGGGAAGCCTTGCTGGAATCCTTGCCGCAATGCTTGTAGATCAGCGGCTCCTCCTTCGTGGTCTTGTAAACTGAGGGCTATCGCGAGCTCTACCATCGCTTCATCGTCAGCGTCTGGCGGCATATCAAGCAATTGTGGGAAATTACCCGCACCAAGCAACGCTTCTAACGGATGATTAACCACTCTTGCGGCAGCCGAATTTTGATTGCCTTCGGCGCCGAGCATGACTGCCACTCTGTCCACTGCTTCGACGGCTTCAATGTCAAACTGTTGTTCCACATCGCGCTCCACTGTATCTTGAGATTCTTGCGATGGAACGGATGCGGATTTTTCTTCGGTTTCTGCAACTACACCTACAAAAATACCGATAACAATAAAAACAAATAATAAAATACATAGTCAATCTACTAAATCTTTATTAAAAAATTGTGTAAAATTTTCTCTATAATTCTAAAACAATTCTAAGAGATTTTCTAAATTTCATTTTTCATTTTATACCTGGAGTACTACAGTTGGGAGGACTCGGTATGTATACTCTTCTACGTCTATATCTAGGTCTCAATACTCTGATTATCGCGTGCTTAGCGCTAAAACTAATGGTAGTATCTGAAGATAATAATAACTGCAGATACAATTTAGCAGCTATCGCGGTATTATTTTCAACGTCGCATATCGTGAAAGCATGAATTATCTCCACAATTGCGTGAACCGTTCCCTCAGTATGCGTAAGACCTGGCATGACTACTGGAGCAAGTGCCATATTCTTGGGATACGCCATATGTAGAGACCACAGTATTTCCATTAATTGGATGACCAGATGTTGATTTACATCGGTCTTCGTATTCGAACGAGCTTCTAAACGATCTTTTTCGAAAACGGGTACTAGAAATAAATTATTCCAACGTTATACATTTGTTCATTTAACATAACATCACTAATTTATAATACGTACCAGTGCTTTCATCAATTGATTTATTTGCATATTGTTCAGCAAATTTCGCGAGATTGTGTGGGCGAGAAACGGCAATAGCACGAACAATAAGTACAAGTCTGTAAAAGTTCTCCGCATCTATATCTGCAGGATCATTTGCTTCTCTCATTGATTTCAAAGATTCAAGTACATGTGATAACAATGCATGATCCTAAAAAGTGCGCAAAAAAATGTGACATATGTAATTATTAAAATCATTAATAAATAATTAATCGTTGTATACCTTGTGAAAGTGATAAGCCTGTTTAGTGCCGTGAAGTGCAGCTAACAAAGCTGTTGTATGGATTTGTACTGATGGTGGAGTAGGTAATATTAATAATTGCGATGCAACATCGATAGCTGTGGCTTTTAATGAAGTTTTGTTGTCATCATGGGAGGATAAGATAAATGAAGATTCCAAGACTTCAAGAATGCTGGATATCATCCTGTAAATTTAAAAAAAAATTATATTTATTAATTATATTTATTAATTATATTATATTAATATATTATATTAAAATTTATTAATTATATTATATTAAAATTATTAAATTATTAAAAACTATTATTTACACAATTGTAGTAAATGTTATATTTACTGATTAATATCTGTTTTCTTTTTATAAATTAAATAATTTATATTGTATATAATATACACACACACACACGCGCGCACACACACACACAATTGGTGATACAAACAATATAAAAATAATTTACAATAAAAAATAGCTTTAAAAGCATTTAATAAATTGTTATCAGAACGTGTTTCCCAATCATAGATAGTCGGGTACAATTTGTTTTTGATAAAAAAATATCTATTATTTATAAACTATTTTTAGACTAACTGGTAGCACCAATTGTCATATCTATTCCTCTACTTGGTTTCACAATAATAAAATTATGTTATATATCCTTACCTTTCCATGTTAACCGAACTATCCTTTGTCGTTCTGATACAATATTTGCTTGGATTAAAGAATACTTTCTTTATAAATAACTTATTTTATGTACTTCATATACTTAAAAAAATATTCTATTAACGTACTTGTTCATTGAGGACAATGGCGCAGAAACGATAGTATTATCAGTTTCATTATTAACTGTCGTCACTGGTGCGGATGTTGGTGGACAAGATTGAATTTCTTCTATTTCTTCAGGCCATCCAAATACATCCTTAGTTTTACCATATCTAAAAAAATAACAAAGTAATATATTAATAACAAGATATACAATTAGCCATGTAAAATTTTACGTTTAAAAAGACATCCAATAGTATTGTAGTAGTCATACTAACATTTTGATGGAATCGACCATAATGACACCTTCTTGATCTTGGCTTGGTCCAAAAGTGATTGTCAATTTTTTATCAGCTTGAAGACTTTCTTCCCTCGTTAAAGGTATGTCGAACCATCGGCTTCTAGTTAGCGTAGTCCGAATACTTCTGCCAAATACCTTTACAAATATGATAATTATAAAACTAATTAGAATTAAAAAGATAAGTCTTTGCATATTACAATAAACATATCTCGACTCACCTCAACGTACAAAGGTGCCTTTTGAATGTCCTGATTACCGAAAAGCACTCTTATTCCCGTCATTACTAAAATCACGTCATTATTCATAACTTCTACGTTAAAGCCCATAGATTTCGTGGAGACCACGTACATTCCAGTGGTGTTTAAACGATGCTTGATCTGCGCGACATTATAAATCTGTAGTAAATCGTTGCCGCCGAACTCGACGTCGTTCATCACCTGACAATGTTCGAAGAAATCAATGGGAAATGTGATAGATCCTGATGGTTTTCCTAACTTATTAGCTTTCTTTTTCCGCGTTGGCTTGATACCAGAAGGAGGACTAATTGGTTGTACAGTAGGCGACATCCAAAATCCGGTCTGCTCCATACCGGCCATATAAATTCTCAAACTTCCGTCTTCGCACAATAATATCAGTGTCGTGCGATGCTCAGCATTCGAACTTGGATGTCGAATCGCGACCATGTCCATGATCTTTGCCTTCGCGGGCATAATTTTGATCTCTTGTATCATGATTGTATCGGGTTTGATCATCAGTATTACTGGATTATTACTGGTCTGCAAAATAGAGCAAACCAATCCAGGATGATTCGCCACCTCGCTCCATTGACATAATGGTTGCGGCTGGTTATTATTAGATTTATTGCCGTTCGTTTTGTTACTGGCGAGATTAATTTGGAATACTACAGTTAAGTCAGAGTCCATGTGTTTTAGCGGGGCTATGAAACTTTTGCCACAAACATAACTGAAGAATAATAATTGCAGAGAATGAGAATAATAAATGGAGACACCTCCACCGCCCACTTGACCAGTGTCTTTTATTTCCGGATGATAAACGTCTAGTGTGTTTGTCACATAGAAAGCACCATGCTTGGCTTGACTTTCCTCGTCCATTACTTGGCTGTAAATATATCCAGCAGAAGACATGAGTAACATGTGAAATGTACCGTCTTCCGCATGCATAAATGTGCAATCTCTAATTTTTCCCGTCGGCACGAGGAAATAGTACTGTGGACTTAAGGCGTCCTTTCCCAAGTCATAAATTTTAACAAAATCTGCAGTGACTAGTGCTAATTGTGTCTGTGCGCCAGGAAGCCACAGTGCCTTAATAATAAAGTTTCCACTTTCGAGCTGTGGATGTAATACCAGATGATCGGACACGGTTCCAGAACTGTTAAATGTAAGCACGTGACAATCCTTGAATCCACAAACGGCCAAGAAATCCTCATTCCACTGATTTCCAGTGACCGAAAGGACGGTAAAAGGTACTGGTGCCGAAGCGAGTCTTGTTAGAGTTAACTTTCTTTTAGAAGAATCTGCTTGCTTTAACAGTGCACTAAGTTGCAGCACTGTTATCTTGCCTTTTTCATGTGAGACAGCTAAGTGCTGTCGTTTACCATGTGGAGACGACAGACAACACATAGCAACACGTCGTATCATATGAGCGGACAGCAATTGTCTAATCGTTTGACCCTGATCTCCCGAATAATTCATTCTAACGTTTTCAAACGCGCCTTCCTGGGATCCCAAAGTTGGTAACATAAGCTGATCCGTATGTTCAAACTTTTTCTCGAGTGTGTGTAAGCGTTTAAGTGCCAATTGGGCTCGTGCATGACAACCAACTGGTGAATACCGTTGGCAAGATGAATCCACTGCAGGTACCAACACGCGCATCAAATCTACCAATGAAGATACTAATCCACTTTTCGATAATTGAGAATGTATCCAATCCTTAGATGATTCTAATTGTTTTGCTAAATATACTTGTCTTTGGGTATCGCGTCCGCTTCTCTCATGCTTATCGTACAAGTGCACAGGACTAGATGCTCTTCGGCGTAAGCTGCTTGTGAGGAGCAGGTTACTTTCTGTGGGTGCACCAGCATTGTTATATGGCATGTTATTGCCTACTTGATGTTCTGAACTTTGCGGACTACGCTTTGTTAGCGCTTGGCACGATCCATCATCTTTAGCACCGCAATCGCAGAAGAAATTTCCGTATTTGGCATATGTGACATCGTGGCCACGATGACAAACGCGTGCGCATACTGTGCAAACTCCAACTCCATCGACCATGTTACATGTATGACAATGGTACCAATGCTGATTCATAAACTCTTTTTGCGTGATCGTAAAAGTGCATAGTTTATTACAGAGACTATCTTCATCCGAATCTTCAGCCGCGCTATCATCATCATCATGCGGAATTTCATCTACCCAATCGCTATCGTTTAAATCGTTATTTGGTACAGCACCTTCCCATGGTGGGCTAATGGCTCGATCTTGAGATTGTGCCTGCTGTGGGCAAATCGCGCCCACTATGTCAGTTATGTAATTTAATATACAACAATCTGCTTCGATGTATGGCGATGGTTTGTCAAAAGACTGCGGATCCTTGTTCATTATCTGTTCTTTACAAAGCTCGACCCATTCAATTGCAGCTTTGAAAAGTAATGTATGTCCTTTTTCTAGTCCAGCATCAGCCAATGTAGACATAATATGCATCAAGTGTACAAATCGATTGCCTTCGATGGTAGGAGATAAAATATGGTACGTTAATGGTATGAGAACTTGAAGAATGGTTGTAGAAACGTTCGCGCTAAAATTGCTTTTATCTTTTACTATGTAATTCGTAAGTGCCCGCAAGAAGCGACTATTTTCATGAATCGTAAGCTGCTCGTCGTTACTAGTTGCAGGCTGATTGTTAGAACCATCGGAAATGACCCAATGAGTTTGTTCGTTATTAGATGCATTATTTCTTTCATCCGGTTTTTGACTATCTTCTGATGTACCAGAAACAGTTACCAACGTATTCGCAGTGCCGGCTGTGGGTGTTTGTATATTCGTTGTAGAAATAGTCGCCGGGACGTTTGTTACTCCCAATATAACATGTCTTAACCACGTTTGTAGTTTCTCATCTTCGACATTGGCAAAACTAGCCACTGAATTGCAAAGACGATCAAGCGATCCATCACCTGGTTTTTCGGTCGTTTTGAATAACGCGCTGAAAAACTGAAAAACGTACGTGCTAAACTGTGGTGAAGCTTGAGATGATGTTATAGATAATAATACAGACACAAGACTACGATTCGAATCAGGAGCGAAGAACAAGTCTAAAGCTTTACATCCAAGAGGTTTTTCCAATAATCGCTCCCAATATTTTATACATTGATCCAAGATATCCTCATCAATAACAACTTTAATGGATCCATCTGTATTATCGGTATACTCAATTATCAGATTGTAAGTATGATTTAGTACGAACAAGTGTTCGCGCAAGACCCGCGCCTCATTATCATTATCCTGCCCTAATAATTTGGTCAGAGTGTTAGTAGCCATCTCTCGTAGATAATCAGTACGAGCATCCATTGACAATGAAATGAGAATATCCACGGCTTGAGAATGTATGTCAGATTGTGGTTCCGGGGCTGTTGCGGGAGTGATGTATTCCATCATAAATGAGACCAAGCAATATAGCAAATTCTTCAATGACGGATTAATAGAGAATGTTGGATGTTCAGATAAGGATTTGACATGGTAATTCACAGTAGTGAAAATGTAGCTTTCTGCCGGTATTATATCGTTTGCATATGTGTTCGAAGCCACAGGAGAAAATGCAATACTCTTCCATTTGTCCAGTGCGGATTTAACGCAACTCGGCAAGAATGAAACTAATGTCGATTCCGTTTCCCAATTTGCACCTGCCATTGATAAAATGTTATCTAAAATCAAATAATCCCGCATACCATATTTTCTATGTTCTTCAACAGATTCAAACGTATGATACAATATGTTAGATCGACATGATAACAGAATGGCATCTGTCACTGATAAAATATGCGGTAGAATCTCGATTATCATTTTAGTCCTGTTTGAAGGCACAGAATCTGCATTTTGTATACTCTTGGAGGTTTCAATATTCTCAGTAGAGTTTTTCGATATGCTCTCATTCATAAGAACTTGCAGCTTTCCTACAACTGCAGCTAGTATACATAATGAACCAAGTTTTGGCAATGATGCTTTCGGCATTATTTTGTCAGTAGCGTTATATTCAGGTTTAAGTGAAATAATACAATTCTTTGCAAGGGTAACGTCATATTTAAGAGAGTTTACAGTAGATGATACTGTTTTTAACAAATTTTCCGCATATTGTGTGTACATTCCTTGCTTCACTAAACAGTCTTTCATCCAACCGGTGAAAGTCTTATATGCAGCTCTTGGTCCCCATATTAACGAGTGAAGCAGCATAGGTCCAGCTGGTATCTCCTCACCAAGAGCAAGTTTGTTCATGTAAGGAGTCGAGGGAGGTAACATTAATAATAAATCCCAACATATAGAAAAGCAATATTGAATTGCACACAGTCCAGTAAACGTAATTTTTTCTTTGTTATCAGCACCGCTTTTTCTGTGCAAATCAGTTTGATTGAGTACATTTAAAATATCGATCAATGCATCAACTAAAAGAGGATATTTCATTTTATCTGGAGTGCCCAAAATAAAGTTACAGGCCTGTAAAGCATAATAAATACATTTTACGTTATACAAAACTTTTACTTAGATAAAAAATTTAAACTATGTTATACAGAGAATATATATCACAAAAATTAAATTTTTTGTTATATTAATTGTTTAAATTAGATTTTTTTATCATAAGATTATTAAAAGTAGCATATCAAATTAAAATAGATGAAAATAAAGATTCTTAAATGTGATTCTTATGGTTTAAAATAGATAAATGTTGTCAACAGTACAATATTATTTGAATCATAAAAATTGCTTCTATAAATTGTTTTTTTACAATGACTAATCTAATTGCAAAACATACCAATCCATCTAACTTTGGTGCGTCCTGGTTATTAAAATCAGTCCTTGATAAACTATAAAAACGTGGTTTCATTGAGAATTCATCTTGTGAACCATATTTACGATAATTATCTTCTATTTCTACCCAAGGAGTAAAAGCCCTGGCAGTCTGTTTATTTCCATCTTTTGTATCACATACTAAGCTTGTCGCGGAGAATAGATTCCATTGTACCTATACGAAGAAAAAAAATGAATACAATTATTAAAGAGTTATAATTATTATTAAAGTATCATAATTAATATAATAAATGTACAAGATGTTTACTACCACTCAGACATCACTTTTGCACTGGTGGCCCTGGTATCTTGCTACCTCAATTACATAGAGATAATAATTTCCTTTAGCATTTTATAAAATTGTCATTACAAAATCACAATTAAATATTACAGATAGAAAATTATTAAATAAATTAAAATAAGTTAAACATATTTTATAATATTTTAACTTATTTAATTTAATAATTTACACTGTAACGTAAAGTAATGATAATTTATATATATAAAATGCCATTTATAGATTTATAAATATAGTGCAATAGATAACAAATGTCTTACTTGTTCAAGCAATACCGGATGCGCATCATACAGGTGCTTCATCATATATTCAAGTAACAGTAATAGTCGAGAT